>NW_017535419.1:572948-595713 GCF_001853355.1 Bactrocera latifrons
TTTTTTTTAATTTTAAATTGAAGAAAATCGGGTTTCGCCCGTTATAATCGAATGACATATAAAAGAAAGTTGTTGTTAGTTACACCATTTATAACTCAAGAACGGCTGAACCGATTTGGCTGAAAATTGGTTTGGAAGTAGTGTCGAACCAGGGTAAGGGCATAGGCTACCTTTCATTTCTTTATATTAGAATCCATACAACTCATAAAAACAAAAATTATATTTCAAATTATAATCATTTGTTCAAAATTCATGTTTGTAGGAATCATTTGAATATATGCGTACAATTGTACAATTTTAAACAGATTCTTCATAAAAAATAATACAATTGCTAAGTATTTGGAATAGTAGTCGCCGTTTTCGTCTGAGAACTGGTTCATCATTTGCAGTCCACCAGAATGACTGTCGATTGGATTYCAGTGGGAAATGATGGGGCCATGTATCTATCACCCACGCAAAAATTCGGCTTTATTCCGATTAGAGAGCACTCAACCACTTCTCAGAATCAGTTATTCGTTGTTTTTTTTTTTTTTTTGGATTATGAACTTGCGAACTTGCTTGAACTTGGCACCCATTTTGCACTTAGCTTTCGCCTCATTAAGCTTAGCAAATAAATTTTCAACGGTGGATTTCCCTGAGCCCCCAAATTCAACAGTATTTTCCTCCAAAAAGCAAAGCTTTATTAACACGTAAAATGCTTTATAATCCATTTTTTTGTAAACTAACACAAATTGCTTCACCGAATATACTATATCTCATTAACTAATAATTATAATCCAACTAATAGAAATCATATAGATGGTAGTAATAGTATTATCTATGGTTCAGCCACAGTGAAGCGTGTACAGGTCCTCTAGTATGTATACAAAAGAAAGTTGTGTTAGTTACACCATTTAAATTATAACTCAAGAACGGCTGAACGGATTTGGCTGAAAATTGGTAGGAAGGTAGTTTAGAACCAGAGTAAGGACAYAGAATACTTTTMATTTCTCTATGTTAGAATTCAGGTTTGTAGGGATCATTTGAATATATGCGACAGACAGATTCTTYCTCAAAACTAACAATTGCTAAGTATTTGGAATAGTAGAAAATAATTGCAACCAAACACGCCGTGAAATAGATTATAACTGGCTCAGTAACTCAGCCGATCTTTTCGTCTTTCCACACCTGAAAACCGGTTCATCATTTGCAGTCCACTAGAATGACTGTCTATTGGACTCCAGTGAGAAATGATGGCGCTATGCTTCTGAGCCCTAATTCAACAGCAGTCCCCCAAAAAGCAATGCTTTATTAACACACGAAATGCTTTATGATCCATTTGTTGTAAACTAACACAAGTTGCTTCACAAAAATGCTATATCTCCTTAACTAATAGTTATAATCCAACTCATATACATGGTAGTAGTAATATCATCTACATATGTATCAGCCGCAGTGAAGCGTGTAGCGTCCTCTAGTACTACATATCTAAAAGTATATTTAAAGCTACACACACAAATACAATGCCTATCGATGCATAAATATGCGCATGTGTACGTGTGCTTATTATCATTTATGCGTAATATGTATAAAATTACGTCGACTTCTGCCGAGACATTATTATTAAAATATATTTATATACATATGTATATACATATCTACATATATATGTGTACCATATACACAGCAACATTGTCAGAGTATCAAATTCTAATTGGGTTAAATCAATAATTTTATCGTAACACATAATTGCTACATACAGTAAACTTCAGTGTAACTTCTGCATACGTWCTATATATGTATACGTATATGTACTATATAAAAATAAACATGTAAACGTATGGCATATGCAATTATATTCGAACAAAATCATTAATAATGCGAACATGAATCGATACTTTGAAGGATACATAAAACATAATATTTTATAAAAAAAAACATTAATAAAAAGTATTAAATGTAATTTCTAATAACATAAATTATCTAAAAAATCCCGAAATAGTTATTATACTAATTTCTAATATCTAGTGCAATCTTGAATAGTAAATACATTTTTATATATTTTAGTATGATTACAAGGGCCAATACAACTATCGCAAAAAAAAAAAAAACAACAAAATATAGAAACTCTTATCGTATTTATGTATGTATATTATATAAACATTAATATTTTATTTATTAGGACCAATAATTGATATAATGCTTCCACCGCAAATCATAATTAACAACTGGCATAATTTACAATAATGAATATTAATATATTTCTCTTCGTTAATTTTTTTTTTTTTTTTTCTTCTTTTTTGTGCATAAAGTTAAAAATTATGCGATATATGTACTTGTATAAGGTGTGTTCAAAAATTAACAGAAATTTTAAAATTGAAAGTTCGCCGAAAGTAATACTCCTTTGATGTTACAGCCTCAGTTTTACAAAGTCTGGACAATGGAGAAGAAAGTGTCTGGATGCTTCAATCTCACCTTTCTGTATATAGTATAACTTTGACATCTAGCAACGAACAAGCCTATTGCACGGTATCCAATTCTACTCTAGGTCAAAAGGATCTCGCAGTCGCACAGGAGTTGGTTATCAACCAGTGCGTGCTAAGAGCATGCGATGTCAATACCTCCAGTGCCGTTATCCTGCTATAAACACAATAGTAGCAATAGTTTCTCTACAAGCTATGCTGTCATATGACTGTATTTAGTCCATCTATATAAAAATAGTTCCAATCCATGCATCGAAAACACTCCCGTTTTCTCACATTTTCAGTTACAATAACTGTGTATTATACGTCATAAGCTTTTATTTATTTGCGACGAGTAGTTCAAATGTAAAAAAAGTTAGATTTATAAATTTTAAAATTCTTTTTGACTACAATATATAATATATTACATAACTCTCCTGTCTACAAGCTATTTATCGAAGGCCAATATGTAGCTTGAATTTCCACCTGCCTTTTACTCACCATAATTTTCTCTGACTGGCACCGAATGATCCTTGAAATATTCAATTAAAGTACATCTGTTTTGAAGTATATTTATATGTATGTAAATGTTTGTGTCTCAGCAGCTTCTTTTGTCTGGTGTTGAACTTTTTCCAACTATACTTGTACAATGTACATACTCTTCAACATTTTCAGCTACTGGTCTATGTTTATTTCTGAAACCTTTTCAGTAAATATACATACATATGTACGTGCTGCACCTGTTCTACGGTTGAAAGGATCCTTTAAAATGATAACCAAAGAGCCACTTTAATTGTAAGTATATCTTTGTTTTCGAATTCTAAAGCAATTTCAGGTATTTAGGTAAGCAATTAAATGAATTTTTTTAAATAAAAACCAAGGCTATGTGCTATTTACTAAAAACAAGAAAAAACGCTAACTTCGGCTGCATCGAAGCTAATATACCCTTCACAGGTGCATTTCTTTTAGTAAATATGTGTTCAGTTTGTATGGAAGCTATATGCTATAGTTAGCCGATCTGAACAATTTTTTGGGAGATTATATTATACCTTAAGTAGTAATCCATGTCAAATTTCGTGAAAATATATCGTCGAATGTGAAAGTCTTTCATACAAGAACTTGATCCGTTCGTTTGTCAGAATCAGACCAATATAGTCTTGGAAAGGTGAGATTTTAAGCTGCATTTAACCAAAAAAATTAATTTCGGGGAAGTTGAAAAAAAGTTACAGCTGTTCAAAAATAAATGAAAATAATGAAGAAATTCGCTACATTTTGAAATTCTTGTATAAAAAAGAGGAAGAATGCCATGCAAGTCACCAATGAAATTTGTGAAGTTTACGGAGACAATGCGGTTTCAGTTCGTGTAGCACAACAATAATTCGCTTRCTTCCGTTCGAAATTTCGATTTACACTGATGGAATAATGTCTCTAGCGGAAAAATGGCAAAAAGTGGTCGACTAAAGTGGTACATATAATATAAATACAAAAAAAAATATGTTGAAGTTTGATTAGAAATTCGAAAAAACTTGTTTGACTTACCAATATTATTCAAATCGAACTGACCGATCAAAATCTAGATAAAGATCTTTTTATACCCTTTAAATYCATAAAAAATGTAACTGTGAAGGATTTTATAGCATGGGTCTTGTTCTGTTCAGATGCATTTACCTATGTTAACGAATCGATTACTTTGGCWGATATAACCATGTAATTAAGGAAATAAAAGAATTTTCTAAAATATTATATTGTAAGTGCTCATTTACTAGTATACACCAACATGCATATGTATATGTGCGGGTCTTCTGTTTATTTCGTTAAATAAGTTGCAAAGCTTACTAAAAGCAAACATCGTTTATTTCACTTACATATATCTATTGCCAACCCTTTTCCACACATTATCAATGTACTTATTTACATACGAGTATTTATATTTGGACGCATGTGTGCGCTAAAATGCTTTTTACTATTATAACCGTTGTTTTACGGCATGGCCACTTTTCTGTCATCAATTTGTGTAATGAGCGGCGAGAATGTAATATCGCATGCATACGCATACCCGCCCAATTAATTTACCGCCAACTTTTATGGTCACTCACTACTCAAATATGCACAATGAATTTATTTTAACTCACGCACACACACACACTTACATTCAATTCGGCACAATAAAAAACAACCTGCTGAAACATGCATAAACACAAATTACCTGCATTTGAACGAAACGCACGGCAGACTGCACGCAATGTCCTCGCTGCCACCGCACACACTGTGCAGCAATKCACTTGCATTAAAGTACATACATACACATAAAAATGAATATATGCGTGTATGTAGTGCATGCTCTGCCATCTTTTTGTCCCGTTGACTTTATTGTGCGTTTCTAATGACACGGTTGGCACTTTAACCGGCCTGCTGTGACCATGCACATGCATCCACTACTTATATACATACATATAGTATATACTCGTATGTACTTAATTTAATACGTTTATGGGTGCTTTTAAGCACATACATATGCATTAAATTTTATGCGCATAATTTGACACCAGTTTCGGTGTTTGTTTTGACACGATCGTCAAGTCGATAGGCCCTAATTAATTCCCCAAGTAATTTTGTATAAAGAAGATTTTGTAGTTTAGATAAATAATAAATTGCCCATTAATATGGTTTTAAACATAGGTATACAAGAGTTTATCGAAAAACAAAATATTTGCCTCGACGGAATATCTAAAAACAAGTAAGGTATAGCTTAATTCGGCAGTAACCGAATATTTTATAATTTTACAATATCTGAGATCTTAAAGCGATGAAATATTTTCAGGTGTTGACAGGTCCACATTAAACAAAAAAGCACTTTATATCGGACAAGAGTTATAAGTTCTTATATTAGGCACATATATGACATTTAAGGGTAGTAAACGTTAACTCGATCAACTTTTGGCAAGACAGCATATTTTAACCACAAAAAGATGTTCACTAAGTTTTATTAAGATAGTTATTATTACAGAATTGTCCGGAAARTTATAGGATTTAGTCGAATCGTTACAATTTTTTAAAAACTTTCAAAATAGGCTGCTTCTGCGTCGATGCAGCGCTGCCAGTGCGATTTCCAAGCACTGGGGCGTCACGGAAGGCATTCTCCGGAGTAGCCTTGAGAGCCGAGGTGCATGCTGATTGGATCCCCTTCATCGGTCTCGGTTTCTTTTCAGGCAAGGAAACAAAAAAAGTCCGGGGCCCACATCTGGGATGGAGGGCAGTTACGAAATCATTGGAATGCCGGCCTTGGTTAGGTAACGGTGTGCAAGCCGGTATTATCCGGGGCGTTGTCGTAATTRACCCTTCGCCTGAGTCTCTTGAGGACTTTTACGTAAAACTTGGCGCTGACGGTTTGTCCAAGAGGAACAAATTTATGGTGGACGATGCGTTTGATCACAAAAAAGACAATGAGCATCGCTTTCACGTTGTACTTACAAAAAGGCCTAGTGCCACCGCTAAAGCAACATGTGAGTAAGCCTATTTGATCATATCAAATATCTCTATCACAGATTTACCAAGTTTCACACAGGTGACTYTYCAGCCGCTCACAGTCGGTGCGCGCACGCTCTAAAGTACAGTCGCGGCGGAAGAAAATCAGTCCTATTACTTTCCGGACAAACCCTTTACRGTCAACTGGAAATAAAATAATTATATCAGGTATATGTGGGATAAGGAAATGAAAGAAAGTTGACCCGAGTTCTCCAATAGCTAACACAAGCTCAGATCTCAGCGAAATTTAATAACATATACCATAATGTTTTTGGTAAAAGAAACACCAGAAMGCATTGATTGTATGTGCGGTTTATGGGGGTTTGAAAAGTTATAGTTTCATTTTGATAATTTTTGCAAAGTTTTATCTCGATCACTTCATTGACTYTCGATTGATATATTACACATTTAAAGAATCAGATGGCATGGTTGCAGTCTGATTTCACCCATTTTCACTATGTAACAAAAGAATGGCAAGATAATACTAAGCACCAAATTTGGTTGAGTTTGGTAGAGCAGTTTCGGAGATATGCTTAGGATTGTAACTAAACTTGGACGATACCGCCCGTTGTTGCCTTGGAACATCATCAAACTTGCCTTCCTGATACCGAAGCTGTAATTATTATCAGCCATCGATATCCCTATCGGATCCTCAAAAATGGACACTAGAATAGATTTACTGGCTTTGTTGAGTTTCTCCTCCTTAATCAGTTGTCAGTCACTTATGCAGGTAGTATATATTTAGTATGTACTTATGTATATATAATGTATACTAACAAAAATGATTTAATAATTATCTTTCTGTTCGGGACAATAACCTTTCGACCACTTGTCAGTCGCTATCTGACATAGCTAATGCTACTTCTTGTAATTTTTTTTTTTTAATTTTGTTAATAGCAACACTGTGTGATAATTGGCCACCATTTTGGTTGCATATGTACACTAATAGGCGGTTACTCGTTTATAAATACATACCTATATCTTTCCCGATTGTTTTGACTCTTTAACTTGTTTCCGCAATTGTTGTTTTGCCAACAATTTTTTTTATCTACGCGTCAGTGGCATTTGGTCGACACCGCCGTCCTCGTGTTATCGTTGYCAGTGGCCACAATGTCATTTCAGCTATTCCCCCATTTGCAAAGCCATTGCTTGAGGCATTCATATGTGGCATAAGCACTTATGTACATATAACAGAGACTTATGTAAACTGTTGTTGCGGGTGCACCGCAAAAGGAACGCTAACGATAGCCGCAAACGAAATGTTGCACATACAAACACACCCATAACTTGGAGCGCAGTTAATGACATTCAATTTGTGGCGGCACCCGCATTGCATTTCGTTTGAGTTCTTGCATTCATAATGTTACATACATATTTTTATACTTTCATGTCACGTATGTATATATTGCACACATATATGTACATATATATATTTATATGCTTTGAAGGCAAGTCTCACACCCTCGCTTCCGCTTGCCACGTTCTCTCCGATCGCTAATATTATTGATAATGATATACCCATAAATACATTTCCATATGTGTGTTTGTATGCCGCAGACGATGACACCCTCAATAAATTAAATTCGTCAATTTCGTTTTAAATTATAGGGATTGTATGGCATTTTACCATCAACGGCAAAAAATAAATGTTTTTTTCTTCTAATTATTTTTCCGTTGTATAGCATACATACATACATCTCAGGTCCAAAATGTTAATTTTTAACATGTTTCAGTTACTTTCCGCTGCACCTATTTCATAAACACTAAAGTCCCATTATTTCCATGGACAGTAATCCAAAAAAAAATTTATTTTAGTATATTTCCAGGWCTCAACTGTAATATCCTGTCTCTTTCATAGTATAGAAAGATATTGAAATTCATACACACACATTTTTCACATTTTGGAAGCATCAAAGCTACCTTTATTTTATTAGAATAATTCCAATTTACAGATAATAAATTAATTTGTAAGAAGTAAAAAACGATAACGGTGCTTCGAAACAAATCTATGACCCGGAACAGGTGAGGAATTGTGGGTTTTCGCTTAAGAGCCTGAAAGTAAACAGCAGTTGACTGTGTTGGTGTTTACACATCTAGATGTGTATAAGAGACAGGTCATCTTCCGTGTAATCCCGAACTGGCACCGAATAGCTTCTTTTTATTCCCACACATAAAGAATAAACTTACAGGACAGCGTTTTTCGGCACCTGAAGAGGCGGTTGATAAGTTCAAAAGGCGTGTTTTGGATATACCTCCTTTAAAGTGATAAAAAAAAGCTTTGACAATTTATTCAAACGCAAGCAAAAGTATATAGATCTTAATGGAGAATCGAAGTTCGGTATTAAAATGTCGTAGTTTCTCCATTGCAAATCAGCTCTACAGGCAACTCTGTGCGAAATAAATGGCTTACATTTTACTGCCAACCCTATTACCCAAGTTTGGTTGCTATCTTAATTTCTATTTGACGCCATATTTGTTTATTGTTAATTTGTCACCATTGCTATTATTGCCACCAACCGTTGCCATTAGACAAAACAGCCAAATAGCAACACACCAACAAATTTAAGCAGATATGCTCTTGTGAGTGTGTGCGTTTCATTTTCAGGCAATATTCGTGTGCGCCCTTGCGGTAACTACATTTTATGGTGCTTTTAGTGCGCGTACATGAGTGTGTGTCACTGCGGTTTGCACCCATAGTTATTGCCGTTGCTTTGACAACAATGTTGCAAGTTTCCAATTAATTTTATTGCAACGTTAAACGTGAAACACTCTGRAAAAGACGCGCTTACATGAGTTACAATAACAACAAAAATAACATGGACACTAACAATAACTATTTATTTTAATGAGCAGCAGCGATATTTATCTACACAAGCGATACTGCAACTAAGTGGAGATCATGGCGTTTAATTGTTTGTGCGTTTAAACCAGGTCCCGCCACAAACTCGAGTTTATTGGTAAATTAAGGCTTTAACATTACACCGTACTCACAGACGAAGATTTTCCCATTTCCTTTACTTCGCGATCAACACCAACTTTTTGGGATTTTTTTAAAGATAACTTTTCTAAAAAAAAATTCTAAAACACGCCGTGGAATATTAAATTAAACTCGGGATTTCTCAAAAAATCGAAAGAGAGTATGAAGAAAAAAATTGGGCGAAGACAGTTTGTACTATTATCAATATTTACCATAAATTAATAGTTTTGCTATTTCGGGATTTTTAATAYCATCCCGAAATTTCGGGATTGAAATCAAAATTTATATTCGCAGCCATTAAAATTTAACAAAATTAACGTTAAACTTCAGAGTTTTTGCAACACCAACAAAATATAACAAAATTTCGGGATTCACATCACAATCAAACTTGTTTCTAGGCACATGTTGCAATTTGCGGCTTGTACAATGCACATCTTCAATAAGGTGTTAATGGTTTGCGCACTCCTTACAGCTTATGCTCATCTGCATTAACCACAACACAACGTAACAACAACAACACTAACAAAGGAAAATTTGCAAATTGTGTGATTGGCGAAGCAACTTGTCAACATGACTAAATTGGCACATATAAATTTTCAACTAGACCCCAAACGATTACCACAGCTGGTGCCTAGCAGTCGTGGCAGCACATTAYACATATTAGGGGTATTCAGACCAGCTTTGTTAATTCGTTAGTCGTTACTCGGTAGTTTTTTACGTGGGTTTTGTTTTTGTAAAATAAACAGATTATCGCTTTACCGAATAACGACAAGCATGATCGTTTTTTCGTTACTTAGTAACACTCAACTATTTTATTTGCGTTGTTATCTCAAAAGTTAACTTGATTCATTGCAAAAAAAATACTACAAATTAGTTTCTGATAAATTTTTCAAAATTAAGTATCTACTTTATATAATTGAATAAGCTGTTTTGAAACACAATTTACACCCACTACTGATGTACAGCAAAAAGTATGTTCACAGCTAAGTGTTTTAACGAAGTATCAACTAACGAATTACCAGATTAACAGGTTCGGTCTGAATACCCCTATTACCTTTCGTATGAGAACCAATATCTTCTGTTTGTTGTCATCGTGGCTGATTGCTTTCTAGTATTAAGTGGTTGCTAAGCGATRTTGTTGTTGTGTCACAGCAATACTTCATATTGCGTTAAAAGGTTTGGAAATTATAAAAGAGTGAACAACTTTTGCCGATGGTAACAACAACATCGACGTGCTATTTATATGAAACCGCAAGGAACATATTTCATTTGAGTTAAGGTGGCAAGCTGTTGAGAAGCGAATTCATGAGGGCCTTAGAAGCACATTTTGTGTCGACTATTCCCTCTGTTTACAGCTGCAAATTTTTAATGGAGCAAGTTATACATAAAATCGCCACATTTCTCTTTTAGGATCCTCTCATGTTGCAATTTATTATTTTTAATCAATCACAAATATTTTGAAAGGCAGACAAATTTTACTTAAATAATAATGGCAATCCTGTTTTGCGATTTTTTTTTTTCGTAAAATTGAAATTTATTACATTTTTTGTAATTCTGTAGAAATTATTTGCAACTCTTTACTAAAATTGGGAAGAATAGGCAAGTGCCAGGTTTCACCAATAGAAAATGCACCGCGTTACAARTCAGTGAAAACGATGATCCGCAACCACCACATTCTCCATATCTGACCCCCAGCGGCTATATCCTGTTCTTTGGTCTCAAAAGAATGTACGCTGGAATGAAGAGGTGATCGCCGAAACTGAGGCCTATGTTGAAGTAAAGGACAAATGGTACTACAAAAATGGTATAGAAAAGTTGAAGGGTCGGTATAAGCAGTGTATCACCCTTGAAGGGAAAGAGAAAGGGAAAGGGGAAAGGAATTTGGAGTGACCGGCGACTTTTCAATTGACCTGTTATGTTTTCAACATTTGTCGCTCTGTTTACTTCAAAGCTTTATTAAATAAAACTGTCTTTATTGTTTTAATGTAAAATGAAAAAAAAAAACTTAGAACTAAAATAGATCTTATATTTAGGGCTATAAGCCTTAAGTCTATGGTCTACACTGTTATATAAGTGTCGAAAAAATAATAATATCATCGAGAAAAATCTTTATTTATTATTATTTTAAATCATATTTACTAACCTGAGGTTATCATAGCGAATCTCAGAGCTTTTATGCCACAAAAATGCATTTCTATATATAAACTATATATATGTATATGCTAGCGTATGTATAAATGTTCGACTTGTCTCATTATTTTTGTGAACGAAGTGAACAAATCATTTGCACAACAACAACCAATTAATAAATAAAAATAAATTATTATTGCACAATTCATGGGGTAATTAGAGACGCCTCATAAAAATCGTTTCAATATACATACATACATATCTACATATRTGCATATACATATGTATATGTATGTACGAGCATGTGTCGGTCTGAGCACGATTTTAAATAGACAATTTGTTGGCACGACATACTGTCAAAGCGAGTGAGTACTCGTTTAATAAATGGATGAGTTCGTTATTGCTGATAGGTGCACACAAACACACATGCACAGGCTATAGCTTATATACATACAAACATATGCATGTATTGTATATGTTTTGATATATTAATTGAAATATGTACTGTAAAATATAATAAAAATTAATAAATGAATAAATGAAGATACATACATATGTATATGTATTTCAGTATATCGGACATGACCATTTAATATAAGATATAAATTATTGAATTAATTTACCAGAGGAAAAATTATTAACTTCGACTGCATCGATGATATAATACCCTTCAGAGGTACATTTCTTATAGCATAAAGGGGTCCTGAAAAGATGTTTATCTTCTTTTTGGTCAGTCAGTTGGTATGGCAGCCAAATGCGATAGTGGTTCGATCTGATCGATAATAACATCGGCCAAATTTCGTAAATATATGTATCTTATCTCATAAACTCTGGGACTAGTTCGCATACATACAGAGAGATGGAGAGTCAGACGGGCATAACTAAATGTGCTCAGCTCGACTGCTTCATTTATGTATGTATATAGTATATAAAGGTTAAGAGGTTCCCTACTTCTTCAAAGAAAAAAATACAGAGACTTCACGAATGTTCATTATCATTCGAAAGAACATTCTTTGGAATTTATTTTTTGAAGATTATCTCTTTCAAATGTTGGCCGCGACTATGTCTCAGATGGCTATGTTCAGATGGTCCATACGTTGAGTYCAATTCTCGATGACATSCTTGAGCATTTCGACTGGTACTTGGCGAATGACACTCCTGATGTTTTGCTCCTTTTCATATCCTTTCAGATTATCATATGTTCCGATGATTCCACCGTCCCACAAACCACACCAAAGATTTGGTTTTTCTAGATGCAATGACAGCTTCATTATCTTCAGATTGATCTTCGTCCCAAATGCGGCAATTTAGATTGTTTACACACTCGTCGAAATGTTTYTCATCATTGAACAAAACTGGGCTTGAAAACGTCGGATCTTCTTGGAACTTTTCAGGAGCCCATAGATCCATGCGATGTCGCTTGAGAAGGTCAAGTGGCTACAATTCTCGCACAAGCTGTATTTTGTTGCATTTAACTTAAGATCCCGGACTATTGAAAAAAGTAACTCTACTTGGATCACGCCTTATAGCAGGAACAGTCAAAAACGCTACTGCCTTCCTCCCTTTTCCTTCCTCATCGGCAAAATGTGTGCCCACGTGAAAAACGGAGAATTCAGCCATCTTTGCTTGTTTTCATTTGCACAATGTTACCATTGCTCAATACGCATATATAGTTTTGTACACATCTATGTTTTCAATTACAATTTTTTATAATATAAAATATCAAAACTGAAAACAAGCTATTAAAAATAGTTTATATATTTATAAGTAATAGCATTCGACTCCAATTTGGGTTATTTTAAGAAAATTTAAAACATATTGAACAGATTGAATTATAAAAGTTGATAATTACTASWGTATATAGATATTGGCAACCCTGGGTAGTGAGAGAGCAATCAGCTGACACGTTTAGACGGCAAAAACCAAAATGCTGTAGATTCTCACGTCATCCGACGACAAAGAGAGAAGGGAGTAACATTTTTCACTGGGCACTTACATTGCGCGCCCATAAGATAGGTCGAATCAGCTGACACGACCCACGATTCTGCGTTTTTGACTGTTTCTGCTATTACTTTATAGGCTATCCTTAGAGAATTTTCACCATTTTCCACCCAAAATGTTTGCGCTCTCGCTCACGCACAACGTCAATTTAAAATATATGTGCACATATATGTACATATGCACATTCTTACATATGAATATGCATATTCCCCCTTACAGGCCTTCACTTAATGAAGCTGCTGCTATTTTTGGAGCATTTCCAAAAATTAATTACATTTTCCTTTCGGTGCTGCTCCATCAAACGGGCGAACACCGGTGGCCGACTGGCGTGCACTCAAATGCGCCAACACGCTTTGCAGACGTCACAATCGCTTGGAAACCGCCACGGCTGAGTTCCACACACATTTTCTTGCATCCCAAAGGCATTACACATCATGCGAATACCTACATCTGATTGTATTATGTGTGGGTGTGTGTGTTTGTGCTTGCGCTACAGATGGGGCTCATATAGCTCGGTATTTATCTGGTTTGCCAGCGCATCCTGACCTCTAATTGCACTGTGGCAACGCTCAATTTAGTGCAATCAGATTAAATCCCATTTACATTAGCATGTGCACAAACACACAGTTACAGTTATGTACAACTATTTAATGAGAAGGTACATTCGTTGGCTTGGTAAGAAGTGAAAACAGGTGTAGAGCTATGCAAGCTTATGCATAGCTACATAAATGTCATAAATATTTATGCATATAAGTTTTTATAGAGTGTGCGTTCTTTTATGCGATTAATTAATATAAGTTTAGCCACTGTTTTATCGTTATATTATATTTTGTCTATTAAATGTTTATTTTATTCTGAGATTTTTATTAATACAAAATATGGTTTTCTTGCAATATCATCGAAATGCTTGATACAAATCGAAATAGGCATGCGCATCGATAATTCATTACAGCATTTCCCCGTTTCCCCCTTCATTTAGTTTTCGAAATTGTATTTTTCCGTATCTAAATGAATGTGAAAATTCATTAACATTATCTGCATTTAGATTAGCTGTTTGCTCCTTCTCTATTTATTAACATTCATAACAATGAGTTAATATTCTGTTATAAACTCAATGCAGAGAACGTATAGACGAGAACGTAAATACGTTCTCTGCGCAATGTTTATTTTCGTATACAGATGGCGCCAGGCTTACTTATTAACATTTACCGTATAATCATTAACATTCTTATGTAACTAGAATATTCAAGCTTCATTTACAGATGTCCCCAGGGTTATTTATTAACTTTCGATTCATATTCAATAACATTTTGTTGTAATTGCAATTCTATTTTAAGATCATTGCTAAAGTTTAACATACAGATGGCGCGAACAACATGTGCAGCGGGTGTAAATGTTTCCTCAATAAACGATTAAACCGATGCATGGTGGGCGACATCTAGCGAGGAATTTTATTGAAATGTTTAGTGTGAACAAGCATGAACAGAGGATGATGACACATAGATGGCGCCTGCTATTTATTAATATGTTGTTGAAAGAATTGATGAATAATTAGTTGTTGAATTTTGAGCTTGATTAAAGAGTTTCTATGTTTTTAATAGTGTTGGTAATTATATAATATAAGACACAAAAATGATAAGTGTCTGAAGAGCATAGGTGAGGGGCGGTTTTTTAACTTTAGCTTCATTGTTATTAGTTAATTTTCGAAATATCAAAAAAATCTCTTAGACAAACAAAAAAAAAAATTATGCAATATGAGGCTTGTAGAACGATATAAATAAACTAATGTTACCAATATTTGAACATTTCTTTTAGAAAAAGATGTGTAATAGTATTACACCATCTGGAGCTAAAACATTTTCCCATTTTCAGGCAACTTATGGACTCCACCCCGAAAGAATTGCGCTGGCTTGGTTGTCAAGAATTTCAGAAAAATTCCAAGTAAAAGATTCTTTTGGAAGTAGAAACTTCTTTCTCCTAGTTATAATTTTGCACGTTTGGCTAAGACATTTATATTCATACTTCCTTATTAGTCACACTATGTTTATCGCTCGTTTCTTCTTGTCACTCTGGACAACCAAGGTAACCTGCCGTAAACTTAAATGAATCAAATGGCATATGGTTTTGCCTGAATGCTAAATTAAATTAGTTTCCTCTGAGAATTTTCGCTTTGAATTGCCCATGCGAATCATTGCTTTTGTGGGCACGATTTTAATATTTGACACAGAGTTGCCACATCTAAAGAATGAACAAAAAGGAAAGCCATAAAAGCTATGGAGTTAGGTTAGTTTGGGTTAATTTGGTAGGCCAATTAGCCATGAATAGACTAGTTTTAGTCCTTAGTGATGTTAGATGGAGTTCAGTTACTGGAGATGAGGAGTTGTCATCCTTTAGGATACCAGCGCTTGAAGCGAATTTCAACAGACTTTATGGACTTACTATTGATACCTCTTAGAGGGTATCATGCCGTTGTAACCCCAGAAAACTATTGTTAATTGAATTAATGTTAGCATTATAACTCATTAGTTAGTTACTAACCACGCCTAATAAATATTTTCCTTGGGGCGGTTTTCAAGAGCTGCTCTAATGAAACAAAATCCGTAAAATAATGCAAAACAGCGCTAAACGGGACTATCTTATCATGAAAATATAGGGGTTTGGAGGTCATATATAGAAAATTGTTAATACCTAACGTAATTTAACAAAAATAGAATTAATTACTTATTTTTTATAAAAATAAAAACCATATTAAAGCATATACTCATAAAAACAAATCAAATTGTAAGTCTGTCAGACCCCTCAGTATATTCTGTATTGTCCGTCTTTTTGTCAAGAAGTCATCTAATGTAGTTCGCGTTTTCCTTTCGTGTTCGGTTAGAAGTTGATGATAAGTGGAAAAGTCTTCTATAACACCCCATCCTGCTTTTGAACTCCTGTCTCAATATGGATCATTTTCAATAAATAGGTTCATAATTTCAGTTAGTGGTGGGGGAACTCCTTTTAGCAACGTCATCGAAAGTTCGGTTTTCTCTTCTTCGAAATAACTTCTCTCAGTATTTTTGTCTTCTACTTTCTCAGCGAAATCCTTGTGCTCATCAATAGATAGATTAGCTGCTGTTTCTTGAGCTAATACTTCGATGTCTTCCCCATTTACCTCATCATTATATAAATCGGTCTGTTTCCACTATTTTTTCTACTACTTGTATTTCATTCATATCGACAGAGTGTCTAATGTCTTCACTCTTACTTAAATCTGGCCAAATGTTATTCCATAATCCTTTTAAAGATCTTTCTATTATCTAATTTCAAGTTCTCTTGTTGATTGCTTCGCTTCTTCGACTATTTTTTCAAACACCTGTGTTAATGTTGAACACAAGAATACAAGTACCTAAAGATTGGAGATAACGTCTTGGTCCATTAATTGGTATGTGTATTTAAACGCAAGACCTTTGGATCCCTGGGATGGGCCTATGTAACACCCCTAGGGGAGTGGCAATCGCCCTAAACCACAAACGTGTCACTATTTGGTAGTCATTAGCATCTTGACAGAATGATTCAGATTCAAGTTTGAGAAGKTGAAAATCGAATTTTGTATGATTCTCGATTGGACGGTTAACAGAGCTGAAAAACTTCAAATAGGGAATCTTTTTTTATGCCCTATGCATAGTCAGAGAATTTACAATTGGACCCATTTAAAAGCGCTAGAAAAGAAAAATTTTGAAAATATCATAATCAAGGTATGTGGATCGGTTTCGATCACAATCAGTTTTATTTTGGTAATGATGTAATGTACAACTCTGTGGAAAAGTGTATTCGCTAGGTGTCGCTAGAGTCAAGTTCATAGTAAAAGTGGTGTTTATGGTTCGATTTAGCTAATATTCTAAATATATTTTGGAAATAAAAAGGAAATTGGGGATTCGGGAAGTTCTACATTGATATACCAAAAATATTGAGAAAAAGTCAATAAAATTAACAACTGTAATTTCAGTAAATCAATATTTTACCGACTTCCAGCAACAAAATTATGGTAAAAACGAAAACAAAAAACGCAATTATTACTTCAGCAATTTTTCAGCGAATTTATTACAATAAATTTGCATTTATTAGCGAAACTCGCATGGCGATGTGGCAACACGCTTGTACATACTCGTATAATGCGTGCTTTTTAAATCACATCGATTTGCGGCAAATTACGACGACTCAATTGCTTTTCCTTTTCATTTTTTTCCATCTGTTAAATTTAATTTCTTATGATGAGGTTTTCAACATTTTGAATGATTTGCGGTTAAATTGATTGTTGCCGCTGCTAGTGTGTTGTCAATAAGCATTGTTGTTATTGTTGTCGTCGTTTCTTGCATTATATGCTACGCCGGCAATTCGTTTCGAAATCCAATTTCAATTTCAAATAAACGCTTATGCGAAAAATCATTTGTACGTTACGTACGTGTTGCATCACCGATGTCCAGTGTCGAGTGGCGGCTGCAGCAGTCAGCGCCAATTGTTCGGCTGCTCGACGTCGATTTGTCCGCTTATGGCTGATTGCAGGGTGTCGACACAAACACACACACAGAATACATAACCACGCGGGTTTTCATGCGCACACACATATGTAATGTTTGTATATATGCATGTATTGGTGTGTATGTGTTACAGTGGGGAAGTGATTTGTCGGTAATGGCGAGTCGAACATTGATGGAAGTCTAAATTGGCTGCATCGCACATCTGCCAATATCGTAGACTTGTGAACTTTTGCCATTGGAGCTGCCAGCACTCGCCGCCCAGCAGCAAAATGGCGGGTTGACGCGCCGCCGGAGACGTGGCTATATGTGGCAAATTGGAAAAACTACTAATTTTGCCGTGCAGCGGCGTCGATGGTGAGAATCGAATCGAAGTCGCTGAAATTCGTTTGATTTGTGTTTGCGTGATTTGCCTAAAAAGTGAGCGAAGAGCGCATAATTTGCACTAAATTGTCAGAAATCGGCTTCGTTTATTTCGCAAAGCAATTTATATATTCTTTGTATGCATAGATGTACATATGTATGTATGTGTGTGCTTAAGCGATGAACACACCCCCTGATTTGGCGTTTTATTTAACCACTACTCTCAAGATAATTGCTCCACCTTTTGTTGCCATAAAGCGATTGAATCGCTTACAAACGAGCTATTTAAGTGAGTGTTGCATTATTTTTCTCTTCTCATTACAATTACTACATATAAATATAAAGCTCATTCATGTTTTCATATATGTATATAGGTGTATGTTTTTGGAATTCTTACGTGCTCACTGTACATTGTTTCGAGCATACAGTATACAGGCACTAAAATAGATACACCTAATTTTTTGTTACAAAATACTTGATTTGATTTTATATGAATCTGAAATTAATTTAATTCGCTTTAGAAAAAAAAAAAACAAGTAAAGAAAGGCTAAGTACAGGTATAAAACAAAACAACTTTTCCGAATATTAATAATAGATGTATCTCACAGATAGAACGATATTTTCGATAAAACGTTAGCAATTGCAACTGGGGTCCACATACTCGGCTTGTATATTTTTGGTTCGATTTGAAGGTGGCACATTTCAAAAGCACTATTCATGCAAAGTTATAGCTCGATACATTCATTGTTGCTTGATTTGTATACTACCTCTAGGGGAGTGGCAATCGCCCTAAACCACAAACGTGTCACTATTTTGTAGTCATTAGCATCTTGACAGAATGATTCAGATTCAAGTTTGAGAAGGTGAAAATCGAATTTTGTATGATTCTCGATTGGACGGTTAACAGAGAGAAGGAAAAATGGATAAAAGTGTGTAATAAAAAGTAGGCGCTGTTTTAATCCGATTCGCCCATTTTCTTACTATGAGATTGAAATACCAGCATAAAGCTACGAACCTTGCATTGCTAAAATTGGTTTTGCAGGTCCCGGGAAATGGATTTTCACCTAAATAAGGGCGGTGTCACGCCCATTATCCAATTCTGATTCTTATAGAAATTTGTTTATTATCTTGACCCCAAAGTTACAACGAGAGTGGGCATGATTCCTATTTCCGATTCCGATTTCAATTGTTTTTACGCCTTCAAAAGGGAATAAAAAAACTTGCTCTGAAAAATTTGGTTTATTTAGCTAAAATGGTTTAGAAGATATGTACATTAAACTTGTTAGACCATTAGCAAAGCATAGATCCACTAGTATACACCAGAAACAGTGGAATTTCTATCTAAATCGAATACTTAGAGAAGGGCAAAACGATTACAGAGCACAGCTATGTGAGATATCGGGCCCATTCGATGCCAATATGCAAAAACGCGACTTCATTTGGTAAAGAAGATTGTTTTCGTCCTCCATAACGAGGAATATGGCATCGGTTTATATTTATAATTTGACCTAAGCAACTATTTATTGCTTCCAAACCTGAAAAAGTATCTTTACTTTGAGTAGAGCGAGGAGATTATCACCGCCACGCTACCTATTTTAAGGACCTCCAGAAAACGTACTAAATGGCCACTGTACTGAATAAAATATTTTTTCCAAAGCTTTCGGCTAAGTACTTATCGAACCGCCTGGAGTGCAGCTATCTATACTGCTGCTTTCCTATATACATCACATATATAATATTTCGACAAGCAAAAAGCTCATATTTTATGTTAATGACCACAGGTATAAAGATGTACATATGTGCATAATTTAAGCATATATACATACATATTATATATGTACCGCCTACTTAAAAAAGTTATGTTCCAACAAAGAAATCCTTAGCACGACATTTACAGTTGTTGCGGCGTGGCTAATTTATGAAATGCTCACAGCATTATCGCTTGTACTTACTTTCGGATGGCTTTACATACGACTATATACATACATATGTATATGTACATACAAACGTACCTTACGGTTTCATAGGTATTTATATTTATATTACAACGATATTAATGCACATAAAAACACATATGCACGTATATTTGTATGTGTGTACTTATGTATGGAAGTGTATATGCGTAGCCATTTGCATGAAACATTTATGATAACTGTTTGTTTCGCACACTTTCCATTTGCGATGTTTGGCGGAGAGACAATCCGCATGCTCCACCAACGGTAGGCAACACCAAAACACCCAACAATAATCGCATTCATAATAACGGCAACGACGACGACGAGAACGCCGACGATTCAATTGTGTTGGGATTTCATATGAAATGGCGTAATTAACATGAAAGTGTGCGCATTAAATTAATTTGCTTCGCGTTATTATTGCCTCATTGCGGAGCAGTTGTTATTGTTATTGTTATTATTATTATTTAGCGAACGCGTTGTGGATAATTAACTGTGTATACGCTTATTCGTACATCGCGCATAATTATAAAATGATTTTGGAGCTATGCCGTTAGACAGAAGAGATGTCACGCAGGGTGCACAAAATTCAACTTCCATTTAGAGACCTTTCCGTCAAATATAAGAGACACGACCTTAAGGCTGAAACAAACTGAGGTAAACAGTAAACTTAAATTATGATTATAGACCCTCTACCTTTCCTTTAACCATACTTTATAAGAGCTCTTACGAGAAGGTGTCCTGTAATGGCCCTTACAATGTTACTGTACTCTCTTTTGTTTRGAGATAGCAGCCTTTTKGTCTRTTCACCATCAACACTAMCCCAAGACCTGAGCTGTTCCTCWAGATTCCTTTGCTTAAAACAATCCCTCAAGGTGCTGAATGACCTGGGACAACTTAGGGGAAGTGTGTCTCCAGCAGCCGCCAGTTTAATTATGAGCTACTTGCACAAGGTAATGCAGGGAGACTTAGTATTTGCGTTACGAATAGTCTTCATTCTCGCTTGGTTATAACAGCTATGGACCTGTTGGTGAAAGCAGAAGCGCACTTGGCACCTTCTATTATGACCATAATTTCGCCCAAAAAGACTGTATTGTTTACCTCCTCGCGGTTCTTCCTTCCTGGAAGTAAGAATCCATGCATACTTTGAGTTTGTCTGACGGCTTTTACGACGGAAAAATTTTAAAAGCGAGTTTTGCCTTAAAATTTGGAGGAAGGCTACAGGATCCTTACAAATTGTTGCAGAAATGTTTGGGAAGTTGTCCATCCACCTTTATTAATGACGATAACTTCAAATGTTTTAAAAAAGAAAAGAGTTCTAAAAGCGTCTTGTTGGCATCAGAGAGACAACAGAGGATCTCAACATCTCTTATGGAACGAAGCAAAAGCAGAAACCGAAAAATCCACAATCCGACGAAGGAAGTGTATGAAGTTTATGAAATAAACCTTGGCATAGTTGCATTGGTACAAAAGAAACACCGTTTTGAAGGTGGTAAAAATAGTAAAATTTTTATTAAGTTATCTAAAAACAAATGCCAAAACACCGATCTTACTCTTAATTGCCCCATTTGACCTTTGACCGTATTTACATATACTCTATGGCTCCATGATAAACGAACAGAGAAATAAAACTTCACCTTAGTTCTCTTTCCTCATCTTCATCCTTCTCTGGTCAATTTAATCATATGTCCACTGTTAATCTCCGTTTGTCCATTTTTAGAGCTAATATAAACAATCGTACTTACATAAATTGTTACCCTTATCTTAAATTGCCAATCAAAGTGCGTAGCATAAAGTAAGTGTAAAGTGGAATACTGTCAGGCATAAAGGCGCACTTTCACCCATTTTTGGTGGATTTCCAAATTGAATGAAAGAAAATTAAACTCAAGTTGTAAAAAAAAAGTGATTTCTACAATATTGTTGCAAACGTTGGCTTTGCATTGGCCTTTTATCAACAGTTGTCGGAGTTGTTGTTGTTGTGCGTTGTTGTTGACCGAAAACGGACCCGGTGGCAGCGGCTAATTTTACGGATATCCCTTGAGCGCGGCCCAGAAAGTGCGTCTCTTTGATTTCAAATTGACCGCCGTCAACGCCACAGCCCCGCCCATTTCCCCCGTAATTGCCGCAAACAACAACTTCCTTTAGTTCCCTTTAGTCCTTTTTGGCAACTTTTATTTTCACATTATCTGTGTATGTTTTTGCTTTAATTTCGCACCGAAATGGTTTGATCCATTTTGGTCATTTCATTTTTTATTGTTGCCACACTTTGTAAACGAATCTTAGAACGCAAACCTCCCATGAAAGATGCGCAAAAGCCAACCAACAACAACAAAACCCAAACAACTTGACACGTCAAGTCACAGCAACAATAACAGCAATAAAAGCAGACCATACAGTAAGGGTGTTGCGGACGGACATCGCTTTGGTAGCGCCACCACCAAAACAAACACTGTGGGGCAACAACAAATGTGTCTTTTTCCTCAAATTCATTGTAGTATTTCGTCTCGTTGGTAATTTGACATGAAACTGACATAATTGGTGCTTCTGTTCCTGTCCTTACTGTCTCTGGGTTGCCTTTGGTACCGTTTACCTTTGAAGGTGAATGCTCAGCGCGCGGACAGCATGTGGCCGTTGCGTCGGTGCCAGTGCCATTRCCGGTCGGTYGMTRTTTGGTTCGGTGGATCTTGCTACGGTCAGTCAATCTCTTGGGCGGATTTGGGTTTTATGACAGTCGCTGACGATGTCGTCCGCTCATTCGTTCGACGCTGACACGAAATGAAGCTACCACCTTGGCGCCGCAGGGTTCTCGGTACGCACTTAATGACAAATCGATTTATAAAACCCCAATACAAACAC
>NW_017535420.1:0-1299 GCF_001853355.1 Bactrocera latifrons
ATTGAAAGCCGGAGTGCGGAACTTTAATCCGCTAAACCTAACAACCTAACCTACTCCCAACTCAGGACTCTCCCACGGAACCACCAGATAAGGTATTACTTCATGGGAGCGACGAGACATATTTMGTCTCCTCTATAGCACGGACGGACTTACGCCTACTCTTCTGTAGCTGTCCTTAATGTAGTCATGATGGAAGTAGCAGCTTTGCGAACAGCTATCCACTTGTCAGAGGACTGGCACATAAATGCAGTCAAGTTTTCCACCGTTAGGCTACCACCTAGTGCAGTTTCTAACTTTTCCCTTATGTTTCGAAACCGAGGACAATGGAAAAACGCGTGTTCAGAGTCTTCTATGGACTCCGGACAAATCGCACAATACGGGCTGACGCCATTTTGAAATTTGTATAGGTACCCTCTGAAGCACCCATGCCCGCTTAATATTTGGGTCAGGTGGAAGTCCAGGACCCCATGTCGTCTACTTATCCACATATGGATGTCAGGTATAAGTCTGTGGGTCCACCGTCCTTTAGTTGAGGTTTGCCACCGTTGCTGCCATATAGTTATGCTCTTTTTTCTCTCTTCCCTTTTTTGGATTTCTGTGATTAGCGCTGATAGCTCAAATAATCTCGTGAGCTCGTCACACTGGATGTCTATGGGCGGCATACTAGCTAGTACTTCAGATGCTTCGCTGGAAATAGTTCGGAAAGCACTTGTTACTCTTATTGCTGTGAGTCTATGCCCTGCACTTATTGGTTTGGCATATGCTTTTATGTTTAATGCCTGTATTCATACTGGTGCTGCATATAGTATAACTGACCTCATAGCTTTTGCGATTAGAAGTCGGCGGGTGGAGCGCACACAGCCTCTATTTGCCATCATTCTTGATAAGGCGTTATACATCTTATTTGCTTTAGTTGCTATGTTTGCCAAGTTCTGCTTGAATTTCAGCTTGGAGTCCAATATTACCCCTAAGTACTTCAGCTGCGGTTGTGAAATAATCACGCAGTCTCCTATAGTGAGAGTTATTTTTTTGGTGCTTATGAGCAATACCTCTGTTTTGTGCTCAGCYCGTTCCAAACTCTTGGAAGAAAACCATTGGCGTAGACCAGCTTTCTATTTTTMAAAGAACTCATAACGATATTTATGAGGTACCGAGGGGCGCGTATTCCATATAAGGTTTCGAGTGTATTTTTCCATTTAGCAGAGTTGAATGCATTTTTCACATCCAGAGTGATCAGCGCACAATATCTTTTTGTACCACCTTTCCATCTTTTGCCACTTACTGCTCTTTTCGCAGTGT
>NW_017535420.1:1824-3983 GCF_001853355.1 Bactrocera latifrons
CAGGCAAACTTGCTTCATTCATAAAAACAAACACCATGACTTCTCCCCGAGCATACCTTTGCCCACAAATGTCTTTTCGCGACGATGGCAAAATCTAAAAATCATAAATTGAACAACTTCTGATATTTGTATGAGAAGGAAAAAGTGACAAACCCCGCAAATATAAGTATTCAAATATATTACAAATTTGAAATATAAACAAAATTGACGACATAGTTTATTTGTCGATTTTCAAGTCAAGAAATGTGCCAAAAAAAATATTCAATATTCCTCTGATTTATGTGTACAGTGAATCGCAGTTAAGCAGTATTCCACTTAAATAAAAATCATCCCTCTTAACTGCCCATATCTCGCTGCATCTCAGGGTTTGTTTTTTGAAATTTATAGAAATTATTCTTTTAAGTACCACTTGCTTAAGTATCCGCATTCGCTTATGGGCCATATTATATTTTTATTTTTAACAAACCACAAATGTCACAAATTGTCAATGAATGTAAAAAATATTTTTACGCGGCTTGCAAAAATCTGCGTCGATATGTATGCAAGCTTACACACAAACATACATATTAACGCTGGTTTGTATGCGAAGCTGTACAGTTTTCCACACAGCTCGGATTTTCTACCAACAATACAATGTTGTGACGCATTGTCACCACATTGACTCTTTGASAAAAAGTGAGCTTCGCCATTGGCTGACCGTGTGAACGGAGATTTCTTATGAAGCATTGAGAAACTTTCTTTGGAGAAACAAGCAGAAACGCAAGAAAGCCTTGTCGGTACGAWGGAAAATATTAATTCGGTGTGCAATGGAATGTCAAGATATAACAGAAAAATTTACGAATTAAAAAAGAAAAACTGGCGCTATATAAAATGAGAAAGAAAGAAGGAAGCAAATATTGAAAAAAATAGGCGACATGAAGAAAAAATTTAAATAAAATTAAAGGAATTGGAATTGGAATTTAAMAARCTTAAATACTCAAAATAAACAAACGTATTTCCTGCAATTCAAAGTTAATTTCAGTTATTTTATTATTACATATCAGAGACCTGCATTGAGCATGATCGATTCGGTTTGATCAGCCTCGCTCAAACCGGTCACAACTCACAGCGGTTCGCTACAAATTTTTCAGATCGAGTTTCGCGCTTAAAACGAAGGAGTCCGATCAATCGGTTTGATTGCTCTGCTTACTGATTCAAACTGATTTTTTGGTTCCGGTATGATGATTGGAAATGATTGTACAGAAAAAGACGGTCGAGTTCAACGATGCACGAAAACTCAGACATCGATCAAGTGTGCGTTTGAATTGANTAGAAGCTTCTTTGAGACGGTTTTCGTTCTCATCGCTTTGATTACGTTGTAGGCGACGTCGAACTGCATGACACAGCTTTCTCAGCGTGGCAATTTCTTCATTCSACCAGTATACAGGTCTTCGCTTATTGTGACATTTCGTCCTTCGCATTGTAACRTCGCATGCTGCCACCAGTTCCTTTCGTAGTGCGGTTACAAGGTTGACGCCGCCTTCGCCTGATGCTATTGCTGCACTCCAGGCTGCCTCAAAAACGTTAGTATCAAAATATATTTGTTTCCAGCTTCTTTTTCGTGCAGTGTTAATGCGTGAGGGTTCCTGGGCCCGAGAGAACGAAACTTCTGCAATGATTGCCATGTGGTCACTATATGTAAACATGTCTGACACCTCCCACTTAATGTGTCTGCTAAGTGCGTCATTTGCAAACATCAGGTCTATTATAGAGCCTTTATTTCCTTTTTGATARGTATTTTTGGTGCCACTATTAATAATTGTAAGGTTGGTTTGACTCAGGAATTCTAGAATCAGACGCCCACGATGGTTTGAACATCTGCTACCCCAAGCAGTAGACCATGCAATAAAGTCACCTTCCATTATTATAGGCGATTTGCATCTGCTTTCTAAAGAGAATTCAAGGAGGAAGTCTTCAAATTCTCTAATGGATGCGCTRGGACGGGCATAACAGCTTACGAAATAAATTCCTCCTATTTGCGTCCATGTGAAGCCGTTTTTTGCTTCTCTGCAGCAAGATGTGAATGATTGTCGGTTTCAGGACCATATTGCAGCTTTGCCACTTATATCTGTGATCCAAGTACTTTCCGAACGTTGGCAATATTGCTCACTCAGTAAGGC
>NW_017535420.1:6953-11028 GCF_001853355.1 Bactrocera latifrons
CTTCACTTGGAATATCTAATTGGCGCCACGTAGCGAAAAGAAGAAACGACTGGCGCGCTGTTGTTAACTCGGCTATAATCGCGTAAGCGGTGTGTACGCCAATTAAGAGAGGAAGAATAACATTTTTACTTATATGATGCATATGTCCWATTTTTCACTGTTTTGTTTTATAAAATATCTTGGATAAATTTCAGAAATTTGCTGTTGGCAAATTAGCATCGGAAATTATTGAAAATTTAGTATTTACCTAGGGCTGTAAATTGCCTCGGGCCGGCCCTGGCTGCCGCAATAAAATCTATGATAGTTATGGAGGTTTTATATAGTATGTTTAATGGCAAAACCGAATTACGAAAACCGAATTCCGTATAAATGGGGTATTATATTTTTTTTTAAATTTTCACGATTAACAGTTCAAAAATATGCACTAATAGCATAAGGTATCTTCCATTAAATTTATTCACGTTTTCACTTTGTATATTTAAATATACACTCCAAACATTGAAATAAGTTCACATTTCAATTTTATTTTGTAATATTTCACCTAAGTTTATTAATTTAAATATCACTTAGCCCTCTCGGCGTTGCAAAGGTTAGATTGTTTACCATTATGAGGAAAACGAGCGTTGCCACATCTTAAACACCAAATATGTAGGATTCTTAACGATTTTTCTTTGTTTGCTTTTTGCGTGATTCTTTTTTCTACATTAATTATAATAAAAAAATTGAGTTGTGAAAACTTTTTCCACATATGGTATGTATATGTATAATATGTGATTTTTATTTAATAAACACATATAATTAATAGTATATGCTAATATAGTATTATAAAATGTATATAATATTATGTCGGGATGACTAAAGTACTTTCGCGTAGTACACCTTTCTGCGTTAAAAATGAAGAAAATATATTGAGTTTTCGTTATAAAATGGTTAAATTTTGGTTATTATATTTATTTTATAATACGGTGGTTTGTATATTAAGTGACAATATATATAATATTGTTATATAATATTATTATATAATATTACTTATTTGTTTATTATATTAAATATAGAACATATCCATATGCATGGAAAGAGGAATTTCGGCGAATTTCCTTATTATCACATGGCAGCGCTCCATTTCGTCGTAATTTTGAGCGCACAAATGGCATTCACTGGCGTTCACTGGAGTGTTATATGTAATTTTTAAAATAAAGATTTCTTAGGTAAAAGGTCTTAGGTAAAAAGTGTAAAATTTATTTAAAAGTTTATAGTTTAATTTAATTAATTTGAAGAGAAAAWTTTTAATAAAATGTGTTTAATGTGATGAAATAGCTTTTCGAAATGTTCGAATTTCGTAAATTTTTTAACTATAAAGTCGAATATCTCCTAAACTAAGCGTTTGCGGTACCAATAACTTTATATACTTTCATCAGGAGTACCAATGGTACCTTCAAATCGCGGCGCCRAAGAAATCGGAATTGTTCCCCATATTTATTCGCACAACTACAGGGATATTATCAATAAAACTTTAAAGTAAAYGTTTTCTCGTCTAAGATTTATTGAAGCACATATATATATAATACAACTATTAAACCAACTTAACAAGGTATTAGCGTTTCTTTACAATTATTTGGTTTTATTTAGAAAATGAAGGACGTAATGTAAAACTAAATCGTAACAATATTTATACTCCGTCATATTTTCCACAAGTTGTGGTCGATGTCGTCGGACGGTTTTTACTGCTTGGAACACATCAACCTCTCCATGTTGAATAACCTGTTCAATACAAGCATTAGCGGCGCAGTATACTCCAGCACGGCTTCTTCCATCTGGGGAAACAACACAAACTGGACCATAATCAACTCTTTGTCTCCAAAGCTCTACCATATTCATTAGGTAAACTAAAGAATTAGTAGAAGTAGGAACTTTATGTCCCATTGGCCAGCATGTAAGTTGAAAAAGCTGAACAGCTTTTGTTGGAGCTTTAACACCTGCCATCATTTCAGTCAGTGACACAATTTTTTTATTTATTTTGAACTCCCACTGCTTGATATTAGTATAATTTTTAGATGAAATATTTTGAACCGAAAACACTGGTCCGTATTTTTCCATTTTTGATTTATGTGGCCAAAATGATGGAAAATTTTGAGAATTAACAGGTGGTTGACATAGCACTACAATAACAGAACATTCATGATCGTAAATAAGAGACCAAAATTCTCCTAATGTGTGTTTCAATGGCCATTCTGTTACTATGTATTCCCTTGGTTTAGTATATCCATCTACAAACACAGAATTGATGTAGTCTGTAAAAGCATTACCTTGAAAAGAGGTTAAGTACGGTCTAAAATTGTCCGGAGGAACACAAAGCACATCACGATTTTTATCTCTGTTGTCAGCTCTATGACCACCAGCACAATCTCCTATTGAAAATCGCGGAGTTTGCTTACAGATTTGACCATATTCTACTTGATATTCATTCATTTTTGTTAAAGGATTGCGACGTGCTTTTACCTTTAAACGGTCAGATAATTCCGATACTGGAAACCATGTTTTTCCACATATTTCATGTTCTTCGAGAGTATCATATATAAATTTATATTGTTCCACATTTTCAACAAGACCTTTTCTTGATTGACGCAGCTTCTTTAAATAACCGAACACGTTGAAACAATCTTCTTCTTCCGCTAACTCCAGATTAGCATCAATGGATAAGTACACACCGGATCTACCTCCACCATCGCTACAATGAACTAACATCGGTCCTTTAATATCGTCACCTTTAATAATATTACCAACAACCAAACGTACCCGCCGCCTAAATTCTAGAAGTGCATTTGAAAAAGGGCATGAATGAGAATACCACTCCGTATAATGGAATTGTAGTATAAGACGTTCATTAACAATTTCTTTGAGTTCGTTGACTTTATACAAATGAAAGGTTCGGATGTGAAAATTAGCTAGCTGTTCCTCATGTATAATGTTTATATGTATATCACCATACGTTTCATGTATTTCCATATTTGGTGGCCAATACTGAACACACATTACCTTAGCGAAATCAAAGGTTTTAGTAAGCATGATGATGGCACTAATATTCTCTTGCCACACCATTTGCCAGAACGCATTTACAGTTTCTTCGACTGGACCTTGTGAAACAATATACGCATTTGGTTTTAAAAGACTATCAACATAAGAAGCATTTATGTAATCTGAATCTGGAACTGCTGCTTTCTTTTTTAGTACAACGCGGTTGTAATCGTAAGGAATGCATTTTGAATTCTGGTTTTTATCATGATTATTTTTTCTTAATGCATGTCTACACATATTTGTTTCTACTCTAGTCGCTGTTTGAAACTCTAATTTATAAAGCACTGGAAATTTTCGTCGCAAATCACATAGTTTCAAAAAATGTGCTTTACTTATTGGAAAATGAGGTATAGTTTTTGATAAAGAGTTGTTTTCATCTCTTGCCTCTAGCCTAACTTTTTCAAAAGAAAGAAGTCCACTATTCAGCATACTAAGTTTAATGGTGTTTGGTATTGATACAAAATTAGTTTTATGTATATCCACTTCGGCGTAATTCGAAGATTTAGATCTACGTTTTTGAGAGTTTCCCCTTGAAATATGCGATTTATCTTTCAAATTTGGCATTATGATTTTTAATTATAGGACCAGTTTTTAAAAACTTTATTCTTGTACCCTGCTACATTATAAAATTCCCATAAAATCAAATTATAGTATCATTACACTGATACAATAGGGACAGATACACGTTCAATATATATTGGCATGCAATATTGATGTATTGCCATCCATATCACAACATACCACAGCAAGACCGTARCCAAACATCTAATAGTCTTGACAGACGAACAAAATTAATGCTAATGCACATTAATATTTTATATTGACAGACGGCATTGTGCATTTAGATAGCTGATTGTAAAACTTGTTTAGTTATTAAAAAAGAAATGAATTAAAAATGGATAAGAGGGATTTTGGTATTTTTGGAAAATCAATAAAAATATAACTGTAAAATTCGTTTCGAAAAACGTGTGCGAATAAGATAAGAATTTAAAAAAAATTG
>NW_017535421.1:0-7776 GCF_001853355.1 Bactrocera latifrons
AAACAGGAAATGGAAATGGACCCCATTTCTTCGGATGAGGTAAATACTGAAGGCAGATAGTCGATCGACGGATCTGTGTTCAGTCCTGCTCATCGGAGGCAAAACCGGATATGGAGCATGCATCAGTTTCGTTGTTGAATATGGTCGGACGAAAGTCTGCCGGACGAATGGAATTTCAGTGTGTTCTGCCCAATTCACAGAAAGGGAAACCCCACAATATGAGCCAACCGCCGTGAGACGAGCTTCCCCAGTATCGCATATAAGGTTCTATCTAACATGCTCGAGCTTAAAACTCTTCGTCAACAAACTAATTGGATCTTATCAGTGTGGCTTTAGACCTGGAAAGTCAACAACTGACCAGATATTCACCACGCGCCTAATCTTGTAAAATTCCCGTGAAAAGGAAAATGGACACATACTCCCTCTTCGTCGATTTGCCGCGATGTCTGAATTTGTTATCTCCGCAAAACTAATATGGCTGTGCAAACTGACGTTGAGCAATACCAAAAGCTCTATCAGGATCGGGAAGGACCTCGTCGAGCCGTTCGATACCAAATGAGGTGTCAGACAACGCGCTTGCCTATCATGCGGCTTCTTCAACCTGTTTCTGGAGAAAATAGTTCGAGCTGCAGAACTTAAACAAGCAGGTACAATCATTTATAAGAGTGTACAGCTGGGCAAGACGAAATAACTTCGAAGTCGTAGATAATTTCGTCTATTTTGGAACCAGTATTAACACCATTAAGAATTGAAAAGTCCTCTATCGACGAACAAAAACCAAACTCTATAATTCACTCATTACGTTACGAGTTTTCTCGAGAAAGCTTCTGCGGAATACTTTTGGTTTTTTGCGCATTGCCTTCAGCGAATATCGCATTCAACGGAACTATGAGCTGTGCGAGATATACAAAGCCATTGACATAGTGTAGTGAATTAAAAGACAGCGACTACGCTGGCTGGGTCATGTCGTCCGAATGGACGAAAACAATCCAGCTCTGAAAGTATTCGACGTAGTACCTGCCGAAGGAAGCAGAGGTGGAGAAGGACCTGGCTTCGCTTGAAATCTCCAATTGGCGTAAGCAGCGAAAAGGAAGAACGACTGTCGCGCTGTCGTAAATTTGGCTATAACCGCGTAAGCGGTGCCTACGAAAATAAAGAAAAAGAAGAGAGGACATTTTATACACTGCATTCTAGACATATCTACATTGAATACTTAGTACAATCTGGTGACGAGAAAGATGCGCATAATTCTAATAATGAGTGGAAGATTTTTATTACTAACAAACCGATATTTATTAAAATATCAAATATGGATTTATTTTAAAAACAAGAGCTCATTCAATTTTTTTATGAAGAAGGTCGCAATCTGGACACCTGAAAGAATCAAAGGTTTGCTTTTCTAGAGCTGCGTTATTTATTTCAACACATTTCTTCAAATAATTTTAAATTTAATTATTTGTTCGCTATATGACTTCCGGCGGCAAACGAAATTCTCACGAACTTTCTGACTGCGCGTAAATCGATTATTTATATTAGCGGTTTGGTTTTAGTTCTGCGCTTGATTTCCCGGTTGCCTTTTTATCGGTTCTTCGGTGATAGGAAGAAAGCATAGTTTAACGAGTGATCGATATCTAAGGCTCTTCTGCGACCGTTTGATCCTGGTTTGCAGTCTCTTTTCCCAAGATTTGCTACATGTTGCCATTATGATTGGCTAATCAAGTCCAATATTTGTGATATATGATTAGATGCAAAACTCTTCCAAGTTTATTCTAAATCAAGTCCGAGTCTGACCAAAGATAGAATTAATTGTCGGTTTAATTATCCAACTAAAACTAATTTTACTAGCCGAAGCCGTGGACCCATATTCAGTTCGTCTGTGGTAACCTTAGTGTTTTCAAAGGTGCAATTTTAGCTTGGCTACCAAAAGCTGTAACTATATTTTGTTTTCGTTCGTAAATGGATTGACAAAAGGTCTTTTCAGAGTCGGTAAAGAAGTCGAGTAATTTTACATGATTGTTAAGGTCAAAATTTACCCATCAAAGGACTCGAATTTCGAAATAATGAAAATTATTAAAAAATTTAACCCATTTGGTTAAACGTATAGGTTTTATTTACTCGTCCCATTCATACTTCATTTTTATATTTTCACTATCTCAGGATTATTTGAAGCTATTATTGTCGCACGACAGAACGACCTTGTTCGTTTTGGGTTGTTGTGCACATCTAATATTCTTAGCACGCTTAATATTCTTGGAAAGTCTGAATGAACTGAGGTAGTTTTTCAACTTAATTCGGTTGCACCCGAACTTAGCACACCTTACTTGTCTTGAATATTGAAGGCTTATTTATTTCTTGATGGCATCGGCCAAAAATTGGCCATCGGTCGGACTACATACTAGTTATATCCATCATTATAAAACTACTATGTTCTGTAGGAACATGTTTTAAGAATATAAAAAGGAACTAAGAAGGTCAAATGACTTGTGAAAGGAAGAAACACAATAATTTTCTATAATTAATCAAAATTTTATTTAAAATACTCAGGCGGAATGGCAAAAACTCGACCAAAATTAAGCGCTTAGATGCTCGTTTCAGCCAAGGTATTGTTAAGCTTGGTGGATGTTCCATTATGGTAGGGGATGTTTTTCGGTGTTAGTGTTAGACCTCTTCATCGAATCAATGCCATTAATCAATTAATCACTAATCAATTCATAAACAAGGATATCTTTGAGCACGTGATGTTCGCCGTGCCTGTATCATGTATGTATATTTGAGTTCGGTATTAAGAACAAAATCGATGAACAATAATAAAGTTCTGTGCAATGAGGACTTTGTAGACTATTTTCTTAAATCAGACATACATATGGTTGTCAAAAAAGTCTTGCGGTATTTTCCGCTGGTTGACGCTGAGAGCGCGTAGTTCTAGTTTTATTCGTCGCATCGGGTAATGCTATACCTTTTGGAAAGCCGTCGTTCGTGAGTTATAGCGTCGCAAACATGGAGTAAAATAAAGAGAAAATATGGCAGTTACAGTACTACTACGATAAAGGCAAAAATGCTTCTCAAGCCGCCAATAAAATGTGTGCAGTTTATGGACCCGATACAGTTTCCATTTCCACCGCACAACGATGGTTTCAACGTTTTCGTTCTGGTGTAGACGAGTAGAGGTGGTCGAAGGTGTACCACGCTCCGGAAGGCCTGTCGTCGAAAATTGCGATAAAATCGCTAAATTGGTCGAAAGAGACCGGCATAGTAGCAGCCGTAGCATCGGTCAAGAGCTGAGCATGAGTCATCAAACCGTTATGAAATAAAAAATAAAATAAATATAAAAAATACCGTAAGACTTTTTTGACAATCATATATTGTGACAGGAATACACTCACAGAAATGTAAATAAAACGTAAAATATTTTATTATTCATCAATATTTATTTTCCACCAGATGAAATAGACGTATGCCACGATTTTTCCAGTCCACGAAACACTTTTCCTAAGCACTTTTCGTGATGGTCTTTTGCTTCTTCAGCGAATTTTATTTAATTTCTTTCACGGACATGACATTTTCACGGAGCCTAATCTGGTAAATACAGTGGTTGATCAATGGTATTCATTGCGATTTTGTCTTTGAATTCGGTCACAATCCTGGCTCCATGCTATGGTGCATTATCATCACTGAAAATCTATGACTTGCTCTTCCACAATTAAGGCTGTTTTGAGGGATGTTCTCCTGCAAACGCCTCATGAATATCGAAAAAGAACAATGATTTTTAGTGAATTTGGCGTGTTTTTTTCTGTTTCGGGTCATATTTTTTCCTCCATTCCGATGGTTGTTTACCAGTTTGAATGTCAAACTCAGAAACACAGTGTTACCATATCGGCCTCATACAAAATCAGTCCCGTTTCATATGCATCACAATCAAATACAACGCCCAACCTATTTAATCGAATTTGATCACCAACTTTTAGCCAACAGCCCAACTCCATCTAAATAACAGTAATTGTAATACCGACTCTACTTGAGAAGTATCACAAAGCTGCTACAATCACTATTTATTAACATCTCTTTTCACATATTTTTCGGACGCTCCAATTTTTTTTTAATACATTTTTTTTCGCTGGACAAATAGTTGTGAAAATCCTTACAATTAATTTTAACAGTCTCAACTGAGAGGCGGAAATTTATACCAAAAAAAAAGCCGCGCGATCGCAACAATGAATGATATGATTCGTGTAAATGAATCCTACGCATGGCGCCCAAATTTAAAACGCCCAAGCAGACTAATATGCTGTGATGCTCACTTTTTTCACGCACTCGCTCAAAAAAAAAAAATAATAATAATAATAATTTAAAAAAAATCTAAATTCAGGAAGAAATCAAGGAATCAGTGCATTTTTCACGAAAATCAGAGAATCTGTGCCGAAGGGAACTCCCTGACAAATCAGGGAATATGGTAACCCTAACCATATCCTAAAATTTTTTAATATTTTCATCTGTTGGAGAGATCGAAAGTTGTCCAGAACGAGGCATGTCTTCAGGGATCTCCCGACCGTCTTTGAAGGCTTTGTACCACTTGTAGACTTATGGTTTTGAATCACCATAAACCTTTATCAGCATTCGCAACGACTCCATACACGAAATTTGGTTAGAAATACAAAATTTGAGACAAATTCTTTATTCGATATTTTTATCTATTGTAAAAATCGCAAACCACTACTGAGGTGTACCGACTTAAGCAACTGGTGCAAACAAACTGGTGAACAGATCGCGCTCATATATGTGGCATAGTAATTACTAACAGTTCGACGAACTTAGCAAAATACATTCTTATGCAATATTATTTACGTCGTCAAGCAATTTAGGCTTCAGCAGCCTTTTGTCGTTTCATGGTCTGTATGCCACGGAAAAAGCTACAATGTTGTAGCCAATGTGGGCGCCGTTACAGGGGACATCGATTGTTGTGGCGATAATGGTTGACCTCACCGTTGGCATTGGTATTATTGACATATCCACATCCACATTAATCTGTACATATGAAAGGATTATTATGATTATAAATCTGTTGCAATTTATATGGCGATTGTGCCAAGTTATGTGGCAGGAATGGTTCGTCATATCGATCGACCATTGCAGTTAATTTTATTAATTATTTGAACATTTTTTTTATTTGCGGGTTTATTTGTTCGTTATTTGGTTATTTAACTTGCGTTGTGGTGGTATCGATGGATTTTTAATTATTTGCGGTTTTGCTTCACGAGCGGTCTTGTTGATGTTCCTCTTTGAATACGGAGATTAACGACTCGTACATGACTGTCAGAACTGTAATATAGTATTTCGTTCCGACCAAGCCCCCATTCAGTGGAGGTAGTCAGTATTAATGGATTATGACACAATCTCCAAGCTTTGGCGCCTTTTCTGAACTCTATCCTATCTGTACCTTTTATGAATGCCTTTGCTCTTGTACCTAGATAGGCAGAATTATCTGCCAAGTGGCTTATCCCACTGGATCAAGTATTTGTGACGTTCGATTACAAATTTACATCTTCCATGCTTGTGGCGGTTTTTCCAACCAGCCAAGAACAATTTCAGAATCCGACTAGAGAACAATCTTCATTTCTTCACGTCTAAGTTGGTCTGCACCATGGAAATTAATTATTCGAGTAGTAGGACGCCACAGAGTTTAAGTCGGGGTAAACTTAGCGTTTTTAAAGAGGACACCTTAGACTTGTTAATAAGTGGCTTGTGGTCGCGGTATCGCTTTGCGTGCGTATATACTTGGATGTATATTGTGGCACAGTATGCCTTCTCAAAGACGTTACAGAGACCGTCTAATTCGACTTTGTATTCGGGGAGATAGTTTACCCAGCGAGAACTGGTACCACTTTACTAAGCGAAGTTACTTGTTCATCCCGGTCGGTCCCATCTAACCATTACTCTTTTCTCGGGATTTCAGCTTGTATTAAGTATGATTGGCGAAAGTCAACCTGCTGGGTCGAAAAGTTTTGCCACAGAGAACAGAATTTAGCATTTTGTAATGGCGTATAATGCAGATATTGACTAAGTAGTGTGTGAAAACTGGTCAGATATCATATTCCATTGAACCCGCAGAGTTTTTGAATTTAAGGAAATTTTCGAATTTAAGGAAATTAGTTTCCAAAAAGTTTTCTTTCGGTATATGTTTTACCATATTTAGATGATTTGCGGTAATCTCTTACAGAGGAACCTTGCGGTTTTGAATGGGTCCCATAAATAAAACGTCATTTAGGGAATTTCCCGAACTTGTGGATTTTGACGCATTAAATACAACTCTAATCTTTGTTATTTTTTTTGGTCTGGCTACTGGTACCGCATGATGTGGCAAGTAAAATGAGTAGTATTTACTTTGTATGATTTTTTTGCCGGAGCTGACATCCTCCATATGGTCTAAATGGAGTTATTCTGCTACGACCCTATCCTATTCTGGTTTCAGTCCATCTTTTCATACTCTTGTAACCAGTTTTTATAGTTTTGTTCACCTAACGGTGGTACGTATCACCTACAACGAGATAGATACTGGGTTATGTTTAAATGATCAGGATGAGGAGAAAAGTTGTAATCCGGTTGACTGTCTGTCTGTCCGCCCGTCCGTCCGTCCAAGCTATAACTTGCGTATAAATTGAGATATCTTGATGGAACTTGGTGTGCAGTATCCTTGGTACGAGTTCGTAGATGAGCGTAATTGAACCACTGTCATTCCCACGAAAACATATAAAGTATCATAAGTAAGCACTAAAGTTTATATCCCAACTGTAATTTGGCACCGGTTATCGTAGTAGCAAGGGCACCTGCGTGCAAACAATTTTGAAAAAGTGGGCGTGGCCACCCTCTATAATATGCCTAATGTACATATCTCCTAAACCACTAAAGCTACAACAACTAAATTTTCCAAATTTGATTCTTTCACTTTCCAGTATACAAATTGAGAAGTAATTAATATAACAGAATAAAATGTAAAAATTAAAAGGTGACATGACAAAAATATTTTACACTCAAAATTGATCTTGGTGAGTCCTCAAAAAGGACGAAACATCGTCGGATGGCCCTAGTAGAAAAACATGATAAGTCTGTAACTTCTGCTTTGCCGATAGTTAGTTTAGTCATATGAAGCAGATATTGAAAAGGTTTTATTGCTTTTAATAGAAACGTCCCACTTCAGCTTACAGCTAAAAGCAACTCCAAAATAATTCGGAAAGGTCCCAGACCTTCATCTACATACACGCTATTGTTGGGCAGTCAGAATTCAATTTGAAAAGGGACCGTCACACTATCCGATTAAGAAGAATTGTACTTTAACAAGTAAGGAAGGGCTAAGTTCGGGTGTCACCGAACATTTTATACTCTCGCATGATAAAGTGATAATCGAGATTTCAGGCGTGGTTTTGAACCGATTTCACCCATATTTGGTACATGTCATCAGGGTGTTAAGAAAATATTACATACCGAACTTCATTGAAATCGGTTGAGTACTTCCTGAGATATGGTTTTTGGTCCATAAGTGGGCGACGCCACGCCCATTTTCAATTTTTAAAAAAAGCCTGCATGCAGCTTCCTTCTGCCATTTCTTCGGTAAAATTTCGTGTTTCTGACGTTTTTTGTTAGTCGGTTAACGCACTTTTAGCGATTTTCAACATAACCTTTGTATGGGAGGTGGGCGTGGTTATTGTCCGACTTCTTCCATTTTTGAACTGTATATGGAAATGCCTAAAAGAAACGACTCTATATAGTTTGGTTGACATAGCT
>NW_017535422.1:0-1486 GCF_001853355.1 Bactrocera latifrons
AAATGAGCACCTGACCCCCCTCGTAATATAAATTCCTACCCCCCACACATACACACCATACTCTACACATCATCCTTTCATCCCACATTACATACACCACACACATTACATACACCATATCGTCACTCACCACCACTTCTTAATTACACACATCATCATCATTACATTCCACATCACACGCACGCCATACTACAACATCACGCTTTCAACATACCAAAAAAGGAACAAAAGGGACGAACGAACAAGGCACCGGCTTCTTTCGCATGATCGCTACGAACTCGAAAGCATCGCCAAGTTCCTCCGCGGAGTTAATCGCTTTTTCTCGTTGCGCCTTTTTTTTAATTATATACATACCTCCAAGGTAAGTGTCGCCGAAAAGTGCCTAGTTTTTAATCCAAAAAAAAATAACAATCGTTTTAAATAGCATCATACATACTTATATGCGTACACATGTAAATATGTATGACGTATGACATTCGGACACAAATAATCCATACACAACATACATATTAATATGYGATCACATGTAGATGTGTATGTCACCCGCATAAACTACAAATATTGTTCTACAAAAATATCAAACGTCTCAAATAGCATCAGCAGCGTCCCAAGTCAATATGACAGACAAATAGTCGATACCCAAATTTGTAGAAAAGTACATAACAACAATATTTTCATTCATGAACGCAAGTGACTTTCAACAGGCAAACTTGCTTCATTCATAACAAAAAACACCATGACATCTCCCCGAGCATGCCTTTGCCTACAAGCGCCTTTTCGGGACGATGGCAAAAGCTTAAAATCATAAATTGAACAATTTCTGACATTGTATGAGAAGGAAAAAGTGACAACAAGGCAAATATAAGTACTAAAATATATTAGAATAAAATTGACAACATAGTTATTGCTTCATTCATAAAACCAAACACCATGACATCTCCCCGAGCATGCCTTTGCCGACAAGCGTCTTTTCGGGACGATGGCAAAAGCTAAAAATCATAAATAGAACAATTTCTGACATTGTATGAGAAGGAAAAAGTGACAACCCCGCAAATATAAGTATTCAAATATATTACAATAAAATTGACAGCATAGTTTATTTGTCGATTTTCAAAGTCAAGAAATGTGCCAAAGAAATATTCAATATTCCTCTGACTTATGTGTACAGTGAATCCCGGTTAAGTAGTATTCCGCTTAAATGAAAATCATCCCTCTTAACTGCCCATATCATGCTGCATCTCACGGTTTGTTGTATGAAATACTAATTATTGTTTTAAGTACCCACTCATTTAAGTATTCGCACTCGTTTGTGTGCCATATTATATTCTTATTTTTACAAACCACAAACATCTGTATCTTTGATTGTGGCACATAACCGGGATTGACTGTATTTGTCAAGGAATGTAAAAAATATTTGTACGCGGCCTGCAAAAYTCTGTGTCGATATGTATGCAAGCTCATACATATTTACGCTAGTTTGTTCTTG
>NW_017535422.1:2376-7773 GCF_001853355.1 Bactrocera latifrons
GTCAAAGCCGAATAAGAAAAAGCCTGAGAAACTTTTAGCAAGTGCAAAAACCATCCAGTGAATCATCTCACCACACTTCAACTTCCAGGCAATTTCCGTATAGAAACAAGTTTTTTAGTTTAATTGTTTTAAATATTTAAAATTTTTAATTTATTGAATATTATTCTATCACACTCTTCACTCGCTCCAGGGTTGCCAAGAGAATACATACTCCGCTTAAATGAAAATCAAATTCCTCCCTCAACACTCTTAACAGCCTATATTATATCTTGCTGCATCTCAGGGTTTGTTTTTTTGAAATTTATAGAAATTATTGTTTTAAGTACCACTCGCTTAAGTATCCGTATTCGCCTATGTGCCATATTATATTTTTATTTTTAACAAACCACGAAAATCTGTATCTTAGATTGTTGCACATAACCCGGACTGAATGTATTTGTCAAGGAATGTAAAAAATATTTTCACGCGGCTTGAAAAAATCTGCCTCGATATGTATGCAAGCTCACACACAAACATACATATTTATGCTGGTTTGGAGGCGAAGCTGGCAAGGCGGCAAGGGAAGCGGTGACAATCGGCGTCCGTTCGTTTATTTTTTTCCGCGCAGCTCGGATTTTCTACCAACAATACAATGTTGTGACGCATTGTCGCCACATTGACTCTTTGGCAAAGAGTGAGCTTCGCCAATTTCTGACCGTGTGAACGGAGATTTCTCATGAAGCATTGAGTATACATATTTACATGCATATGTTGCATGTAGACAAATTTACAAACATTATGTGTATGGTCTGTCATATTTGTTTACATGCACACTAAAGCGCTGCATGAATATATTTAAACCGCCCAACAAGACATGTGCCAGCAACGCAATTACTGAAACTCTTTGTCTCTCCGTTCTCTTCTAGAGTGCCGGCAAACACAACTAGTTGGTGTGTGTGTAAGTAAAAAGCCGATCATAACACAGCAAACTTGCGTGAACGAAACTCCAATACTTTTACACAATTTTTACTTGTCCCTAACACTCCCACACAAATCTTTGAAATGAGTAAGAAGTCAATCTGTTGTGTCATTTTGTGCCTTTTGTTTGTTTTATATTATAAGCTCTTCACTCAACAGATGTTAATGAAATATAAAACAAAAGAAGACAAACAAATTTATTAGCTGGATGTGAAAGCGTACAGAATGATACCGTGAATTTGACGTTTGTTTGTTYGTTGTGACAAATTGAATTCGAAGAAAAAAAAAAATTCGGTTACAAACGCGTCGATAATTAGAACTGTGAAGATTTGTGCTTGTGCATATTTATGCAAAATTATATGAAATAAATATTTAAATATATTTTAATTGTGTTTCTTTAATTACGTTTTTGTGTCTACAAGTGTGTCTACAAGTGAAATTTGGAAAAAGGGTGAGTATAGAAAATATAAAATATGAAGAAAAATACATTTAGTGCATAYATGAGCCGGGAAAAAAAGGCTTTTAATCTTAGTGAAATTTGTGAAAAAGATGTAAATTTTGATTGTGATCCTKATGTGGAGAGATGCAGTTCACTAAGCTCCCTTGATTTTTCTTCAAATTGCAGTGATAGCTATGTTAGTGATAGAAATAATAGTGATAGCGAAATTTTAAAAGTGATAGAAAATAATTCATTTAGTTTACAATTAAAAGCTTGGGCTTTGAGAAATAGGGTGTCCCATAATACAGTAACCGGTCTTCTGCAAACGTTGCGAAAAATAGGTTACACAGATTTACCTCTAACGGCTAAAAGTCTCCTAGGTGCCAGCCGAAAAAAAGCAAATATTCAAACGATTCCAAGTGGATCTTTTTTATATAGAGGAATTCAAAATCATTTAGAGAAAAATTCATTTCCTCAACTTGAAAATGAAAATAATATTGCGCTTGATGTAAGAATAGATGGCCTGAAAGTATTCAAGAATTCCAATAAAGTATTGTGGCCTATTCTAGCATCCATAGTTAATTTTCCAAACAAATTGCTATTTACAATTGCATGCTTTTCTGGAACAGAAAAACCTTGGAGCATTAATGATTTTTTGAAAGAATTTTGTGAAGAAGTAAATTATTAAAAAAAAAAATGGTCTTCAGGTTGGTACTTATCCTGTAAAGAAGAAATTTGATATTCGTTTGTTTTGAGGCGATGCTCCCGCTCGAGCTTTTGTTACAGTCGCACACTGGAAAAAGTAGTTGCTGTAAATGTGATCAAGTGGGTGACTACAAAGAAAGGAGAGTTTGTTTTTCAAAACAAATAAAACATTTAAGAACTGACCAATCTTTTAAAAACAGAAGTGACAGATCACATCAAATTAATCCTTTCAAATTTAGAGAAAGCATTTTAGAGTCAGGAAATTTCAAAATGGTTTCCCAATTTCCTTTAGACCCAATGCACCTTGTAGATCTTGGTGTTTCTAAAAATTTGCTTCAATTGTTGATTAAAAAGGAAATATAAACGTAAGCAATGTTAACGAAAAAATTACATTTCTTTCCAATTTAGTTCCTTCAGAGTTCGGTGCGTGTATGTAGAAGTTTAGATGAAATCAGCAATTGGAAAGCGACAGAGTTTAGGCCGTTCTTATTGTATATAGGTATATTAGTCCTAAAGGATTGCATTGGTGATGACCATTACTACTATTTCCTCTTATTGCACACAGGTATAAGGCTACTATCATGCAAGAAGTCTTATAGCACTGAAGCCAAATATATACGGTGACCATTTAGTTAGTTACAATATACATGGTTTACTCCATTTAACTGACTGTGCCAAGCAATATGGTCCTCTAGACAACTTTTCCGCTTACAAGTTTGAAAATCGCATGCAATATTTAAAAAAAGTTATAAATAAGCCCAATAAAATCCTGCAGCAATTACATTTAAGGCTAGAAGAAAGAAATATTCCAGATTTTACTTGCRATAAAATATCCAAAATTAATTCGTTTAATATAGATTTTAAAAAAGAAAAAGACTCCTATTGTTTTAGTCAAAAATTAGGCCCCATAAAAGTTACAGGCAGGACGAAGGAATCTGGTATCGCAACTTTATTGGCACACTGTTTCTTGGGTGTTGAAAACTACTTTCAAGAACCATTGGAATCGTCATCTGGTTTAGGTATTTTGTTGGCAGATAAATTGGACCCACATTTGTCTAAAATATAAGAAGACGATATAATTTATAAATATTTTTCTATTCCACATGAGAGCAAGTTTCTTCTAATTGCGATTTTACATCATCTATTTCATGAATTTTCAAATTAGTATTTTTCACTGTAATTATTGTATTGTCCCGATGGTATTTTATTATATTATGTTAAGTTATTTAAAATGAATTTTGATGCTGCCAAAGTTTTATTTCTTAATGAGATGGATTCACCATCACCATTTGATGACACCTATTTAAAATTGTCATTTTAGTTTTCAATTTATTTTTACGCATTTCTTATTATAGAACAATTGACATTTGAACGGAAGAAATTCAACATTTCTGGTTGCTACAACTCAGAGGCAAGCTTCTCAAAGCAACAAGGAAACAATTTGCCTGTGGATGGAAATGGTAATCCAATATATTGTTAAAATGCATTTCTTAGAAATTTTTACTTTATTATGTTTACACCTTTTTCAAATGTTTTTAAAAACTATTTCCTCCCAATTACAAGAGTTGTCTTCAAGAGTTGAAAATATGGAAAGGAAGATGGACAGCTTTTTGAAAGAAAATGTAAGTTTATGTCCATAAAACTTTTTATTGTTCTATAAGTATTCATAATACAAAGAAAACATATTGTTTAGATGTTGTTGATTAGGCATTATTAAAGTATTCTCTAACTGCACTTGTTCTTTTCAGATAGCTCAAAAAAGCAAAGGAATGGCCCAACAAAAAACCGTCCGCGAATGTAAGGTGCTAATTCGGAAGGTTCACCAATCAGTATGCCGACTGAGTGGCGAAGATATCGACAACACACAAACAGAAATTGCTTCCACCCTACCACTAACAACACTAGCGGCAGCTTTGGAAATGGAAGAAAAACTGAAATGCAACGGTTAGTAATGTATACAATTTCTTCAATAAATAATATTTATTTTGCATAATATTTTCAAACAGTTTGTTTTAAGGATGAGAGGTAGTTCCGACAGTATATATGTTGTGTTTCGGCATCTGTACASTGACGAATTCCTGAGTTTGTGTAACTGGGACGGTAGGGGAGGCAAGCAACCGCTATCGAAATTTCTGTTGTCCAACATATTATATGGTAAATTTAATACATACATATTTACCTAAAAATATGTATTTTACATTGATTTTTCATTAAATTTTTTACAGATTCTCTCATCACCTGTGGACTTGCGAATTTCGAGCAACAAATGCGGAAGTCACTGTTCTAACTGGGAAGCAATACAAATTGTATTTGCTTTGCAAGCTACAATTACATAGAGTGAGAAGTATGCTAGAGTAGTGAACTGTGCTTGGAGTACTTCCGGATATCTATGGAGCTGTTGATTATTGGTACACTCAATTTGCTTTGCTGCATTAAGATAATGAAAACTCGTTAATGAAACTTAAATTTTTATATATAGTTTATTTGATAAACAAAGATGAATATAATCTTTCAGAAAAAACACGGAAGGAAAGAAAATACAAAATAAACAAAAGAACTTTTTCCAAAGACAGAGAAAATAATTATAATGCGCAGGATAAAATTTGGAAAATCCTCTTTGTGACCGTCCCACCACTGAATAATGTCGAAATATTCATAAAAATCGACGTCAGTGTTTTCGTACTTATGCATTTCTTTATCGATTTTATTTTCAACATTAAGCGTTTGTCTGAAGTACTTTCGCGGAGTACTCCTTTCTGCGTTGGCGGCCTTCAGCCGCGCTTTAAAAAAATAACCCTGGCCGAGTGAATACCCGGKTGGTCTGAAGTACTTTCGCGGAGTACTCCTTTCTGCGTTGGCGGCCTTCAGCCGCGCTTTRMAAAAATAACCCTGGCCGAGCGAATACCCGGGTGGTCTGAAGTACTTTCGCGGAGTACTCCTTTYAGCGTTGGCGGCCTTCAGCCACGCTTTGATAAAATAACCCTGGCCGAGCGAATACCCGGGTGGACTGAAGTACTTTCGCGGAGTACTCCTTTCTGCGTTAAAAATAAAAATATATATTGAGTTTTTGTTATAAGGTGGTTATATTTGTTGGTCACCATGCACATTGAACGAAAATTTGAATTTTCGTACTGTACTAATACACTTTACATTTTATTACGTAATATTATTATATAATATTACTTATCTTCTTCTTCTTATTCTTGATTGGCGTAGACACCGCTTACGCGATTATAGCCGAGTTAACAACAGCGCGCCAGTCGTTTCTTCTTTTCGCTACGTGGCGCCAATTAGAT
>NW_017535423.1:0-1458 GCF_001853355.1 Bactrocera latifrons
TAACAGAACGCGGGACATCAACAGCAAGACTCCGCCGAAACTAGAGCCAGTACAGCCAATGGACGTTGATACCTCGCAACGCTTCAGAGAACCTACAGCACAATAGAAAAATAGTGGATACTCATCTCGATATCCTAATAATCAAAATCAAAAATACGGACAGACAGTGAAGAGGCCAAGTAATGGTTCTGCAAAATTCACAGAACCAAAACAACAACAGGTTAATTACCTGCCAAACGTAAATTCTACTTCTAATCAAGAAGATACGACGTATCATAAGGTAGCAAACTCAGAGGCCTTATCAATCGAAGAAGACCTTACTGAACCTAACCAGTTAAATTTTGTRGACAGGACTCCTTGCTAACGTTCATTGAAAGAACAATTGCAGGGAGAAAACTAAAATTATTGATTGATACGGGGGCATCAAAGAACTATATAAAGCCTCTAAAAGTGCTTAAGCACATAGCGCCTGTCGAAAATTCTTTCTTGGTAAAGTCAATCCATGGCTTTACTTACATTAAATAAAAATGCACGGTAAACCTTTTTGGCACAAACAGTACCTTTTTTATGCTCCCGTCCTTTTCAACGTTCGACGGAATAGTAGGTCTGGATTTACTAACGCAACCATAGATTTAAAATCAAAAAAAATAGTAACTAATAATGGCTCATAAGAAATAAAGTTTTTAAAGTGTGCAAATGTGAATTTCACACGAGTAGAGGACACAGAAGTCCCCCAGGTTATAAGGGGCAAATTTCAGAAAATGGGGAAAAATTTATTACGGGTTTTTTCTGATCCTAATGAAGCCCTACCTTTTAACACAAATATTGTCGCCACTATTCGCACCGAAAGTGACGACCCGGTGTATTCTAAGCTATACCCTTATCCAATAGGTGTAGCGGAATTCGTGAATACTGAAATTCGCGATTTACTAAAAAATGGGATTATCCAACCGTCTAGGTCACCATACAACAACCCAATATAAAAAAAAAACCATCGATGACAAATATCCCATCCCCAATGTGACCGTAATACTATCAAATCTAGGAAAGGCCAAGTATTTCACAACACTCGACCTGAAATCGGGCTTCCACCAAATAATTCTCGCAGAATCCGATAGGGAAAAGACCGCTTTCTCGGTAGGCAACGGAAAATACGAATTCTGCAGGCTTCYTTTTGGTTTGAAGAATGCGCCCATCATTTTTCAAAGAGCAATCGACGACGTATTGAGAGAACAAACAGGAAAGTCCTGTTATTATCTTTTCAGGAACAAAAGAAAAACATGTCGAGCATATCGAATGGGTGTTAAAGAGGTTATATGAAGCTAATATGAGAATTTCGCGCGAAAAATCACAATTTTTTAAGGAAAGCGTTGAATACTTAGGCTTTGTTGTGTCTAGGGGAGGCATTAAAACGAGCCGCAGCAAAGTAGATGCTATACATAACTACGAGAAACCCGC
>NW_017535423.1:4563-6360 GCF_001853355.1 Bactrocera latifrons
TACTAGTCTGTAAGAAAATTATTATTTTTCCTGTCCAATACAACGGAACAATCCTGCACCTTGGGAATGGCAACAATGTTGCCGATTGTCATAATCAAATTTTGGCGATTGGAAATTGCAGCGAAATGCTGACATCAACGTTTTGCAAAAAATTACAATATCCAACGCGCGCAGCAGCTTCATTCTGGTAATGTTGCCCACTGCAGCACTCACCCTTTCCACCTTGAACCAATTATGGTGGTCGATGATGGCATAATCATTATTAACGATAATACCGCTTTAGTCAAGACTACTGCAGACACCGAGAAGACCATAAAGGCAACTTATTTACTTTCCTTCGAAAATGAGATTCAAATTAATGGATCCTACTTCAAAAGCGTAAACGGCATGTTTAAAAAATGACCAGGATCAGCAATGACGGCGCTCCTCAATACCACCAGTCATCAAGAGATTTTGAGTCTTCCATACCTTCACAAGATAAGTATGGAAAACCTGCGTTTTATCGGGAAAATCGAAGGGAGGACTATGATAGGACTAACGATATCAGGTCTCACTAGCATTGTCATACTAATTTCCTGTTACGGTCTAATTAAGCTATACCGAGAGCGAAAAAGAAATCGCAGATCCCAGAATCTTCAGAACGTCATAAACAATCTTAAGAAGTCCGTGGACGGCCCGTGGCCTGAGTGAGCGAATCCACATTCTCACTCTGGCAACTAGCAGTTAACATAAGCAGCACTTTGTCAACAACTAAGTCCGCGCGTGGCCTGAGTCAGCGAATTCATATTCCCACGCTGACGGGTAACGCACAGCGGTAGCGGCAAACTGCCAACGCAAGCGTCGGCGTCGTATCCGCTGCAATAACTCTACAACTACTACTAACAACGAATTGCGGGACACAACAACTAAGACAAGGTGCAGGGATTTATTTAAGACATTAGCTTCAGAATGTAAGGTTCAGTTTTTAACAGAGAACTCATCAGACAGCATGTTCTGATTAATAAAGTGATAATAATAAAGAAACAAGGCGGATATGTGTAATTTATATACAGACGGACGGACAGAGAGACAGACGGACATGGGTAAATCGACTCTGCTCAACCTACTGATCATTTATATATATACTTTATAGGGTCTCCGACGCTTTCTTCTGGCTGCTACAAACATCGTGACAAACTTAATATACCCTGTTCAGGGTATAATAACAAAATATACATTTACATATTAAATATATAAGTGCAGTTGAAATCTGTGAAAATATATACATATGTATATACTGTGCGGAAATCCGGGATCTTCTCAAGATACTACCAGGGTGAGAATGGCAGCATGCATGATTCATATTGTCCGCTAGGGTACACCTCTTTCGGGACCACGCCCAGAGAGTACGAAATACTATGAGCGTCACAAGTGAGTCAACACCTATGGAAAGTTTGTTTTCGTATAATTTCAAGCTCAAAGTGAAAAACACATCAATTCTAATTATACAAGCATAAAGGTTTATTCAAGGAGGATGGAGTCATGTGTAGCAGTTCACGCAAGTGAGGAAAGTTTTCTGATCGCCATTCACTTGGGAGTGGCCAGAAACGACCAACTTCCCGTCATTGACCAAGTATCCTCTGGGTAGCCTAAGAACATCCGTTTGAAGGTGAGCTAAAGTGAGAAGGCGAAACATTCCCTGCATAAGTTTTGGGACCCGCAACGTAAAAAAAACCACCCCAACAGCCTCGGATGAGATACCCCACTTTTGATGACGACTATGGCAAACGAAATAAGGACTACGAATTGAGGGCATGC
>NW_017535423.1:6915-8143 GCF_001853355.1 Bactrocera latifrons
TAGTACTAGATTCCAGCATAAGAAGATTCATCAAGCTACCTGGCTGTCTCCGGATCGAAAAACCACCAACCAGATCGATCATGTTGTGATAGACGGAAGRCACGTCTCCAGTGTTTTAGATGTGCGTGAACTGCGAGGTCCTAACATCGACTCGGACCACTATCTTGTTGCAGCGAAGATTCGCACGAGTTACGTCGCCGTCGTTGCAAGCCAGTTCGCTGCCGACGTCGCCGACACCCAACTTCTACATTGACTGGTCTGCATAAATGCAACTAAAGCATAAATGCAACCAAAGCATTTTTATAACACAATACTTACCTACGGTGGTCATGTTACAAAGATCGATGCTCCACATTATAAAATGCTAAGTAAACAAATAATATGAAATGTCAATAAAACCAATTTGAAATGCCAACTAAACAAAATTTGTAAACAAAGAATTAGACTAAGAAACTTCATTTTTATTGAATAAAAATTTAGAAATAATTTGGACACTAAAGTGAACGGTTATCATTACTGGCGCAGTCGAACGGCGTACAACTCCGAAGAATTGTACGGAACCACATCTAAATCCTTTTGAAAAATATTCTAAAGAATATCAAGTGGAAAAAAATAAATAAATAGAAACAAACTGTTTTACAAATATTCTAAAGAATATCAAGTGAAAAAAAATAAATAAATAGAAACAAACTCTTTTACAAATAATCTAAAGAATACCAAGTAAAAAAAAAAATAATAAATAAATTGAAATAAACTCTTTTACAAATAAAAATAAATAAATAAAAACAATCTTTTTTACAAATGAACTTAAAACATTAAAGAAAAAAAAATAATAATAATAACAAAGAAAAAATTTAAAATATTCGAAATGAACAACGAACAACAACAACTCCCGGTGACGGAGCTGATAAAGGAAGCAGCAAGAATTCCCCCATACTTTGGGAACGGGGAGAATGATTTGACATCATTCCTGAGGGAGGTCGACCTAATACTCCCTCTCTTCAACGAGAACATAGCAATACAGAAATACATCCTGGAGAGGCACGTCAAGACAAAAATACAGGGGGATGCACTCCGGGTTWTCCAGACCCTGAGCGAGGAGGCAACATGGAACGAAATCAAACTAGAGCTGATCAAGAACTTCGGAGTTCGAGAAACGTATCATCAACTGCTTCATAGAGCAATTTCGATGAAAAACTTTAATGTAAGTCAGTACTATTATAATTTA
>NW_017535424.1:0-7939 GCF_001853355.1 Bactrocera latifrons
TTGATCGGAGATCATAGCTTTCGTTTCTTCATATTGGTCCAAGCAGTTTTCGTAAATATCATAAGTCGATGATTTAAAATTTTGAGGTAGACCTGAATCGTCAGATTCTACTATGGCGTCATGAGCCGCTTGAAGTCGTATACAAAAATTATTGAGATTTTTAATTTTGATTTCTAGTAATGATTCAGAATTTTCTTGAATCAGTGAAGAGACAAATCTGGAGCAGTATCTTGTTAAACCGTCACTTTCTGAAATAAATTTAATAGCCTGTTTTGAGCGAGTAGGTCCTACAGGTGTATTTTGATTTTTTTTTTTTTTTTGTTATTAACCATTTTGTCTTTTTTTTTTTAATATTTGTATAAATAATTACATTTTTTTTTATCAATGCGACTGATTTGAATAGGCAGTATTGCTTAAAACCGAATACTCTTTTAGGGAAATAGAGTTTTGAATTATATATTAGTTTTAAGTTTGCAAATATCCTTGATTTTATTTATTTATTATTTAGACGATTTATTTGTATCAAATTAGCACTTTTCATTTATTAGCACTTTTCCGTCCTTATGTTAGTATTTAGGTACACCATAATACTTGGACTTGTATGTATGTATGTGCTTGTGAAGGTACTTATGCTTTGTGCAATTGAGAGCTCGTTAAAGAGATGAATTCTGTTTTTACATAAATATGCACGAATTGTTTGTGTGCTAATGATTGTTCTTTTCTCGTAAGCAATTGAGAGCTCGTTAGAGAGATCAATTTGCTTTTTGTATGCAATCCCGCTTGTTTTTGTTTGCCAAAGAACAAAAGGTATTGCACGATAATTGCTAATGTGGCCTTCGAATATAATTATGTAACGATAGGAATGTAGGTGCGATTTTAAATGTACCAATAATATATTCATGTGTATATATTGTTCATAAACTTATCTATATTTTGTGAAACTACATAATTTTTTTTGGTATTCGCTCCAATTAACKTATTTTTTGAGTTTAATTACCGTTCCGTTTACTTATTTACGGAAATTACGAGAAAATTTGTATTTGAAAATTAAATAAGATTTAATAATTTGATATTTAGTACCCAGTGTAGGGTATGCTAGCATAGGCTAATTCTCTCCCGTACATGTACACATGTATATTCGCACTGGGAATAGAGCGCGAAAGCGAGTTGGGTAATGTCCCTRTACGCTCCCATATACACTTTGTTAATTTATTTATTTTGTTTCTGTATATTTTATTTTTTCGCAAATGTATGCATTTATTTTATATATTGTGTGTCAATAAGCATACATATATGCTTGTGCATATGTTAGCATTTAGTTTTGTCTGTTGATAATGCTAGTTGTGTTTTTAAATTTTCTTTTGGTATTTGTTAATCCTGCTTACAGTTTTTCTTTGGTTTTTTTCCACAGCTTATGTATATACATATGTTTAATATTGAGTGCATCGGTTTTGGGTGTTGCACCCCACGTTTATTACCATAAGGACTGATCTAGTAAATCAGCGCTCATTTTATACACAGCCTTTGTTCTTAATACAATTAATTTTATTGTTTCTTTAAAACGATTAAATTACAAAATGCACGAGATGAGCTAATAAAAATAGAAAAGTAGAAAAAGATTGATTTGCACGTGTAAAAAATGAAGTGTTCCGATTGACTTGAAAATTAGCATGAGTTGTCATATTTTCCGTTTATAGCGTGGCTAGAGTGTTGTAACTGTATAACAGTGTGACCAGAGTGTGGGTAATGTATTGGCAATTTTATAATAGTGTGACTAAAGTTTGACTAGAGTGTGAGCAATGTATTGGCAATCCGTAACATTCCGCCCGCCATCAGGAGCGTGCTTCTGATTTGATTTTGTTGCCCTGTGGAAGGATTGCCAACTTTGTGATTRSTCTGACGAGAGTGGTAGTTGCAGTTTTAAGTGTAACAACCCTGGTGAATCCATCTGCGCCAGGATGCAGTTGAGTGATTCTTGCAAGTGGCCATTTGCAAGGTGGAAACCTCTCGTCAGCGAATAATACGAGTGAGCCAATTTCTAATTGATTGTTTGGGTGCCACCATTTCGTCGTAGCGAGTTGACGTTGCAAGTATGATGTTGACCAGTGCTTCCAGAATTGTTGAAGCTGATGCTATATCATCTGCCATCGTGATAGTCGCGCGATATTGATTGGTTGTAGAGAGGGTTCTGGAATCGTTGTGAGTGCTTGCCCGATCAAGAAGTGACCTGATTTGTGTGAGTAAAGTCATAATTTCATTGAGTGAGTATGATGTGTCCCCAAGTGCTCGAGTGAGATGAAATTTGATTAACTTTACCGCTGCTTCCCACTTGCCGCCCAGGTGCGGTGCTGCAGGTGGATTGAATTGCCACTGAGTGCCGTCATCCAGTAGGAGTGAGGCGATTGGTGTGCTTTCTGATGATCCTTGAGTGAATAATTTCTTGAGTGTAGCATCTGCGCCAAGAAATGTTTTGCCACATTTTGAGTAAAGAGTGTGGCAGATGCCTCTGCGTGCGGTGAACCGTCTGTACGCAGCAATAAATGTGTCAGAAGTGTAGTMAGTTGCCACTTCAATGTGCACAGCTGATGTGCTCATACAAACAAATACACAGATCCAGCCTTTAAATTGTTTGGCGCCTCGGCCTCTCCATGATTTGATTGTAATTGGTGCAGCATAATCCATGGCCACTGAGTTGCTGTGCTCGTTTACCCCTGTGGCGAGCGCATTTCATACAGCGTAGTATGAGTGTTTTGATTGCTGRTCTTCCACCGACAATCCAGTATGATTGACGAACTTCTGCCATCGTTAGCTGAGTGCCACCGTGCATTGTACGAAGGTGTGCGTTGTAGATGACTAATNTTCCACCGACAATCCAGTATGATTGACGAACTTCTGCCATCGTTAGCTGAGTGCCACCGTGCATTGTACGAAGGTGTGCGTTGTAGATGACTAATGATGTGAGTGTAGAGTGTCTTGGCAGAATGATCGGATGCTGTTGATTGTACGTGAGTGTGGAATTTGCGAGTCGACCACCAACTCGCAAGACTCCGTGTTCGTCGATGAATGGTGTCAGTCGGTGAAACGGATGATTTGCAGATAGTGCACAATTGCCCTTGAGTTGATGCAATTCGAGTTAAAAATACGCTGCTTGAGGTGACTTTGCCCAGTAGATTGTTGCTCTCTCAAAGTCTGTTGGGGAGAGTTGTGCGGCAAGAGATGACCCCGGTATTCGTTTGAGTGTGTCAATAGCTCTGAAAATTGTAGCAGTGACGTGAATGAGAGTGCGTAAATTTGAATATATGTGGATCAACTCCCATTGATTAATCGACTGAGTGGGTGTCATGATGAGAGTGAGACTTGGACGAGCTTCTTGACTAGTGGTGTCGTCCTGAATGTCTGGCTGCCGAAGTCAGTTGCATCGTGACTTTGAGAGCCATGGTGGTCCCGTCCACCACAGTGAGTGTGATGATAGCTGAGCGAGTGGGATGCCTCGAGATGCACAGTCAGCTGGGTTTTGGTTACCCGGTGAGTTGTTGATTGTGAGTGGTGATAAAAATCCCAGTGGATCGAAGATCTGATCAGATAAGATTGTTTGTTTGGAGGACTTGTTGTGATTGTCCGAGTGGCTTTTCATGATGAATCTAAGATTGTCCGACTTTGCATGCCAGTACAATCCTAGTAGTTTGCTCGTGCAGTCTCCAAGCTGGTGCGGTTCATCACGTGCTCCAGCTGGTGAAATGAAATTGAGTACTTCTTCGCTGTTTGATTGCCACTTGGCGAGTGGGAAACCGCCCGCCGTGCAGATTTGTTTTAATTGATTGGCGATTGCTTTTAGGTCAGAAGTGTTATCCGAGAATAACGTCGACATATCTGCCGTACTTGAGTGCAGGTACTGCGAGTGGATAATTTCTTCCTTCGTCCTCCACGAGTTGTTGAAGGACTCGGACGGCAAGGAACGGTGCTGATCTCGTGCCGTAGGTGACTGTGGTGAGATTATATGGCGTAATCTCTTTCTTATTAATGGACCAAAGAATGCGTTGCAAGTCCCAGTCGTCTGGGTGTACGTTGATTTGCCGGAACAGTTTTTCAATGTCTGTCGAGACGATGCATTGGTGTTGTCGGACGTATAGAAGTACGTCGGTGATATCAAGCTGAATTTTTGCTCCGATGTGCAGAAAATCGTTGAGTGATTTGCCTGATGTGGTGACACACGAGCCGTCGAAGACAACTCTGAGTTAGGTGCTGACACTGTCGGGATGTAACACTCCGTGATGTGGCAGATAGTATACTGATTGAGTGCGCTGGTGACATTTAACAGCTAACGAAGTACCATGTGCTAAGGTCATCTCTGTGATGAAATCAGCTGATTCAATGTCTTTGTCAGCGTTGAGTGAAGTTGGAGTGTTGTGTCCCATTCCCATTCCTATTCCCATTCCTTCGTAGATTTGCATGAATTCTGTGTAGAGTTGCTTGTATTCTTGATTGGTGTTGAGTTTCTTGCTGATTTGCTGTAGCCGTCGATGCGCTGAGTTGCACGAATTTCCCAGATTTAATTTATCTGAGATGATAGGCAGCCGGACGATGTATCGCCCCGGACGATGTGTCGTCTCGTTGATGTGTCGTTTTGAAGTGTTTTTCACATTGCTCTTCTTCTGGGGTCAGTTTACTGACCGATTGCTGTGGAACTTCTTCTTGAATCCAGAATCGAGTGAGCAATTCGTCGAGATTGCTTTCTTGTCTAGTGTTTGAGGTGGTGAAGAGTGAAAGACGAGGCTGCTGAGTTGATGTGAGTGCTGCTTGTAGCCAAAAATTTAAAGTTGAGCATTGAAGTGATTGACGGGTACCTGATGATGTTTGGTTTAATAATTCGACCGAAAAAATCAGCGCCGATGATGATGTCTACTGGTTGTGGCAGATAGAAACTCGGATCTCCCAGCTTGATATGGTGTGGATTAGTCCATGGTTCAGATGACGTGCGTGATGATGGTGAACGGACAGTAAGAATTGGTGAAATCTGAGCAACGATTTGCACAGTTGTGCCAGAGTGATTTGCCTTGAGTATGAGGTCAGCTGACCCCTTTGATGTAATGACATTTTTACCGCTGATTCCCGTGATGGTAACTGATGAGTGGCGCCTTTTGATTGAAGCTTGCGTGATGAGGTGTTCAGAGACGAGTGAAATTTCTGACCCAGAGTCGACCAGAATACGAACGTTGATTTGCTGAATCGGCGTGATGATTAGTGCGTTTGCAGTAGCTAGTAAAGTGATTGCAGTTGATGAGTACGTGGCGGAGTTGAGTGATGATTGGATTGAGTGGTTGGATTGACATGAGTGATTGGAGGCTGCATAAACATCCTCTTGTTGATTGTCGGTGAACTTGCGTGGCTCGATTTGAATTGCAGCAGCTGGCAAACTTGTTGCTGTAGATGCTTCGTGCAACATTGAGTGGTGTTTGTGATTGCAAATCTTGCACCGCGCAGAACTTTTGCACGATGCAATGTTGTGTCTGCCCACACAGTTCTTGCAGATGCGTCGTTGGATAACTACTTCACGACGGTCTTCAGGTCACAGAGTGCGGAACTTTTGGCATGACGTGATAAAGTGTGCTCCAAAGCAGCAATGTTATTGATGAAATGAGTCTTGCTGAGTGGCTGTTTTGCGTGCGGTGGCGTAAAGTGCGTTTTTTAATTTTTGCTGATTGCTTGAGGTGCTGACAGTTGATTGCCGACGAGCTGACTCTGTGTTCTCGAGGGTGCGAGCCCGCTGACTGATAAAGTCCTTGAGTTGCGTGCAGGTTGGATTTGTCGTTTGATTGCTAACTGAGGATTCCCACAGTTCACGAGTGCGGCTTGAGAGTTGCTTCATATTATAATAAACTACCAGACAATCCCAATTGGCTGTTGGTTGGCCAATGAGTGCGAGTGCGCTGAGTGCTGAATATACCCCAGAGATGAGTTGCTGAAGAAATTCGGCAGATTCTTTTTGCTTTTGAGTGGCTGAGTGTTCTTGAAGTAGATGTGCAAGTTGAGCGTCTATGAGAACTTGTTTATCCCCGTACCGTTCTTTGAGGCTGTCCAGGCTGTTTTGTGTGACGAAAAGTGTCCGCTTTCCCTTTTTCCCATCCTTTTTGTTGAGTGGGTTGAATAATGTAGAAGTGAGTTGTGTTGAGTGGTGTCATTAGTTGTGGTGAATTGCGCTGTTGTATTTAGATGCGCCCGTTTTTCCGGGTATAGGGCTGGATGCTTAACTCATTTAAACATCCTGGACCCCCTAGACGAATATTTTTCCTAGTATTCCATGAATATGTTGTTGTGGCGTACTGCTGGTGGAGTAGCCGAGGCGCAGAATACATTCTGACAGCAGAAGTATTTGATGATAGAGTTTTCATATACTCACATTTATCCGGGTGGGCAGAGAACGGATTTTGATTCAAACATGACACATGTACTTTGTATGTATTTTAATTTGCGTTTAGGTATTTAGGAGCAACTTCATTTTTAGTGTTTATTTGATTTTGCTTTTTTTGACGACTCATTACTATGGCAAACAAGTGTATGCGTTGTTTATTTCATTTCATTGGCCGTTATTTAAAATGCCTTATTTTATTGGCATGGTATACCGTTTGTTTATTATTTGCCTTTTCTATGTTATCGGCTTATAAAGGATAGTAACTCCACGTCTGGCTTAGATGTGGCCAGAATGGGTACTCCTTAGCCCTAAATTTAGGACTATGAATTTAGAACGGCTTCGATTCATAGAGCAGAAAATTCTTCTTCACTAAGTTAATGCTTTGTATAGCTGATTCCCATAACCCATCCATATAAGGAGCGCTTGGACAGATGCGATAAAAGCGACCTTAACTTGGTAAGCGTAGGTGCGTTAATGTATCGCATTGGGAGTATTGTGATCCTTTAATTTCCGTTTTGATTTTTTTTTTGTTATATGTATTTGAAAATGTATATGAATACTCTATGGGGCAATATTGTATAAAATGTGTAGATTTTTCAACTTTTGGAGACAATTTGTTATATTTTATGCTTAAGTGCATATGCACTTATTTGGCGTTTAGTAGCGCGCAACATAACTTCAGATTTTCGAATCAGAAGTTTGTATAATTTTTGGCGAAAGCCACACAAGGGCCGAAAAGTTTCGTTCGATAACTTTTAAGGTTTTAAACCTCTCGCAAGATTTAAGTTTATGCCCTCTTTTACATAGTTCGCATGACGTATGTTTTCGTTGTTCAGACGTGAACGATCGCGTTTTGTGAAAGGTTTTGTTTAAGTTTTTGTTGCTTCTAGCTTGTGGTCTATTTGAGCTTACTTTTTGATCCTGTTCAGTTTTCTTAGCTTTGATTAGTTTTTCTTCTAACCTTTCCGCAATTTCATGTTGTGCTGTTACCGGCGCTGTTACTGGTGCTGTTGCCGGTACTGTCGTCGGTACTTTTGCCGGCGCTGTTGCAACGGCAGCTCGGGGCGCTGGAGTAGGCCCGGTGCGTTACACGCTGGTAGCCGACCGAACGGATGGCGTGGCTAATACTTGGGTATCTACGTCCATGGTAATCTATGTAGAGAAGATTGTTGATTATTAATCTATCATACAATGAGATATGGGCCATCGTGCCACGATGTGTGGCATGAATGGGTCGTCGTATTGAACGACCGGTTTTGTTAGTTTTCGACAGTTTATTATGTGTTAGCGGTTTGTTATTGGCGTATTTCTMGGTTTAGTGATAAATTTAGTGATTTTATCATATCGCGATTTTATCGGTTTCGTTTTTCGGTTTTCGGATTCGCGGTCGTCGGTGGTTGGTAAAAAGCATAGCTTCACSAGCGGTCTAGTTAGTGTCCCGTTTTGCGTACGGAGATCCACGACTCCTATGTGACCGTCGGAGCCATAATGCAGCTTTTCTATGCGGCCAAGCCGCCACTCGGTAGGGGG
>NW_017535425.1:0-1063 GCF_001853355.1 Bactrocera latifrons
TACTACAACAGAACTCACCTCATCAGTACACCAACCCACTAAACAAAAAGGAGGGAAAACGGAATAGCAGACACATTCGTCCTAAGCAGTTCGCCACACTCACAYTCGTTTCGTTTTTAATACATTCGCAGAGACACTGCGCCGCCACTCTACCGGGATAAATCTTTTCGACTCCTATCCGCGAGAACTCGATCGCCAGCTCCAGCATAACTGGATTCTCTGCACCCCGTCTGTCGCCACTTATTTTTATTGACATTAAATTGTGTAAATTTTCTAATTTTAAAAATTAAAATTCCGTTGTTAAGACTGTGACAATAAAGACAAAATTTATTTCTCATCACCCATAAATTTCGTATACTTATATTCACAGCGTATTAGTCAATATATTGTCCTAAGTCAGAGCGTTTAATATTATTCGTCTTTATGTTTCTCTGAGGCTATATACAAACAAATGTGTTTCGTTATAAGACGGGTTTTCACACTATAAACCAAATCGAAGCAACGGTACTAATCGCAACCGTGTGAGAATTTGAATTTGTAGTTGGGATTTTTTACCTATATGATATTCTATGTCTAACTCATTCGCTGAGCATGATTCTTCAGAAAGAATCGATCGATCTGACAAATACATAAAATATGATAGATACGCTGCTTGTAGCGTTACGAAATCGGAGACAAAAAGGAACATTTCTGATTCATTATTCAGACACGAAAAAATGACGTCTGAACTGAAGGTTTACTAAGAAAAACCAAGAATCTGTGGCCGAAAAACAAACCGCGAAAATTTCTGCGAGAGAACTTGCAAAAATACATTGGTCTGCTCTATGCAATCGGCGAAAATTTGAAGACGCGGTGTTTTTCTGCAGAAAATAGTTCGAGCTGCAGAACTAAATAGAGAAGGTATCATCTTCATCAGCAGTGTACAGCTGCTGGCGTATGCCGATGATATTGATATCATTGGCCTCAACACCCGCGCCGTTGGTTCTGCTTTCTCCAGACTGGACAAGGAAGCAACACAAATGGGTCTGGCAGTGAACGAGGGCAAGACGAAATATCTCCTGTC
>NW_017535425.1:1538-5913 GCF_001853355.1 Bactrocera latifrons
CGATGGAACGATGAGCTGTACGAGATATACGCCGACATTGACATAGTTCAGCGAATTAAAAGACAACGGCTACGCTGGCTAGGTCATGTTGTCCGAATGGACGAAAACACTCCAGCTCTGAAATTATTCGACGCAGTACCCACCGGGGGAAGGTGAGGAAAACCTCCACTCCGTTGGATGGACCAAGTGGAGAAGGACCTGTCTTCACTTAGAATATCTAATTGGCGCCACGTAGCGAAAAGAAGAWACGACTGGCGCGCGGCTGTTAACTCGGCTATAATCGCGTAAGCGGTGACTATGCCAATCAAGAAGAAGAAGCTTTTATAGAGATTCAACAACAGAAAACAGAAAAAGCATGCTTTGAAAGCCAAATGAKTGAAAAATCTTATTGCCTGCTGCATAGATAGATTCAAGGCCTTCTGCATAACGACAAAGTCGGTCGACGTTTGAATCTCAAAGGTGAACTTGATTGTACTTGTTTGTGTCATTGGAAGCCGAAGCAAAAGTCAAAAAGCAACGTTGAAGAACTGCGTTGTAGATCTATACCCCATAACTCATAGTTTTCTTCGCATATTCTGCACACTTCCTGTCACGAATGTGAGGTCTGAACAATCTTTTTCGTCACTTTGCGCATAATAACATGGCTGAGGGCGAACATGCTTCAAGACAGATTGATCGGCTTGGCATTGCTGTACACGCATCTTGACATTGAAGTCACCACAGAAGATGCAGATCGAAAGATTCTCAAAACTTCGTCTAACAATATTCCAATCAGATGTTCGGTAATCAGACAAAACTTGCATGCAAATATATTTAAAGCCCATTCTACTAAGGTTTTCACTATTTGCTTTTATTTTGTTTGCAGAAGAAAGCAATTTTATTTTTACATATAAGGAGCGTTCCAAAGTAAACAAAGGACTTTTTGAATCTAACGCGTCCTGGTGGCGCCATCGATATGTGGACTAGTGCGTTAGAATCTGCTATCTTTACCGCTTGTCCAGTTTCCTGACATTTTACTGATTGGAAGTGAAATTATTGCGTTTTAAGTGACAACAGAGAACGTGCAATATAGAGAATTTCCAACTATGGATAAGCGTGTAAACTGTTAAGAGCCATGAATTTTCTATTAGTGGATTTCACCACTTTTGGCTCGACAGAAAACATATTTACTGATAATCTGCAAAGAAGACCTACTTTTCATATTCATACATACATATGTACATAATATATATGTTTACCATATGTGTACTATCGTCATAAAATACTAATATTAAAATAATACCTTCATATAAATCCTACCTTTCATCACAGATATTCGCACTTATCACTTATAACCATTCAAAAAGTTATCTTATCATTTATCAATACACTATATGTGTTCGAGTTATAATATTTAATAAATCAAACACGAATTTTATGTTCTTATTAATATATTTACGGAGGCTGCTATATATATTTCTGGCCTAGACTACACTAAGTTATGCCAGGTGCAATCTGACATTTCCATTGGAAAGTTTGACATTTTTTAGCATAACATCACTCAGAACGTTTTGTCATTTAATCGTGAATTGTTTTATTTACAGGCAATTAAAAGATTCATCTCGGCCAAAACATAGATTTAACTCGTGAACATTTTCGTGCGATCATTTTTCACAACTTTCGACGTTAATTATCACGATAAGAGTGCATCGATGAACTAAACTTTTTGCATCGCTATGAAGCACCATCCTATAGCACTGTGAAAAACTGGTACAACGTGGCCGACGCTCGCTCAAAGACGAATTCCGTGAAGGTCGTCCAAAAACAGCCGTTGTGCCAGAAAACATCAATGCCGTACGTGAACTGATAATGCAAGAGCGTCATGTAACATACCTTCAGATAGAGGCATGCCTATGCATTTCTCCCATCAGCATATATTCGATATTGCATGAACACCTGGCCGTAAAAAATGTTTATTCTCGTTGGATCCCGCACAATTTGACAATCGCTCATAAAAATGCTCGTGTGGATTGGTGTAAAGAAATGCTGAAGAAACATGCGGTGCTTCAAGAGACGTTTATAAGATCGCCACAGGTGACGAATCAAGGATCTATGCGTATGAGGCCGAAACAAAACAGCAATCGACCGTGTGGGTCTTCCAAGACGAGCCAAATCCAACGAAAGTTGTTCGTGGAAGAAGCACTTCGAATCAAATTATCGCCTGCTTCTTCGGCAAAACTGGTGATGTGGCGACTGGTCCCCTTGAGCAACGTAGGATGGTCAATTCTGAGTGGTACACCACCATTTGTTTGCCTGAAGTCTTCGGAGAAATTCGAAAAACGAACAAGAGAAGACGAATCATTGTGCATCATGACAATGCGAGCTCTCACACATCGGCTCAAACCAGCGCCTTTTTGACAGGCCAAAACGTCGAATTGATGGGTCATCCGCCGTATAGCCCTGATTTGGCACCCAATGACTTCTTTTTATTCCCACACATCAAGAAAATAATGCCTGGTCAACGATTTTCATCGCCGGAAGATGTTGTTGAAGCATTCWAAAACCATGTTTTGGAGATGTCTCAATCGGAGTGGAAAAAGTGCTTCGAAAATTGGTTTGAGCACTTGCAAAAGTATATAAATCTTGATGGAGAATATTTTAAAACAATAAAACCATTTTCGTTCATAAATATTCTTATTTTCATTATTAGGCCAGAAATATAGATATATTGCAGCCCTCGTACATATAGAACTTGCACAAATTGGTTGGCACTGTTCAAAATATAAGTTCACCCCCTTTCAAGAACGAAATAAGAAAGAGGATATGAGAATATGAGTAATGAATAAGTACAAAAGTAATATAAAAAATTAATAGGGTGAATAGTACAATATGTAACTTCTCCATCGCTAGAATTGAAGATATTAAATTCTAACAGGATTTTCAAACTTTAATTTTCCCTTAATATTAGAGCTATGAATATTTTCCAAATTAAAATATGTATATTTCGGTTGTTCTTTATGTCTTAAAGATTTATAATTTTTTATGTATCCATTACACCTTTGTTCTTTGTGAAATTCTCTCTTTTCATTTATTTTATTTATACATTTATATTTTCTTATTAAAATGTTTTCATAAATTTTTCTTTTAATACAATTTCCTTGTTCAATGTTTATTGGTTTTGCTTTTGTAACTGAATGATAAGAATTGTTAAAATATTCAATTGCTTTACTATTTTTTTCTTTTATACTAAGATATTTGAAAAATTCTCAAACATTTTTGAGAAGCGAAAATACAACTTAGGGAATGCGCGAATATAATAAAAAGTCTAATTGCCTCTCACTGTGTTACGATTAAAATGAAACGCGAGCGTACGGTTCCACAGTTCAATTMCAAGAGAGCTTATTTTTTATTTCATTTAGTTGCTTAGCCTAAATCTTAAAAACTAACGGCTTAAACTAGTGCTAATGTAAGTATATTATTTTGTACAATTCAACATTTATAAATTCAATTTCATTATTCATTATAATAATTTAATATTTCATTTTCTTAAATCCTATTACCAACTGCTGCGGTGGTGTGTTGTCTTCGTGTACGAGGACGAGGTCGCCGGGCTGCAGATTCCGTTTCGGGTGTAGCCATTTGGCTCCTGAAGACCCGTCAGGTATGTTTTGGACTACTGTCGCCAAAACTGTTGCTTGAGACAGCAAACAAGTTGCCATCTCTCGCAGCAATGAATTGGGTCCATTGCTACCTCTGCTGGTGGGAGTGCTCGCAGGGAGCACCCTATTATGAGATGCGCCGGAGTTAACGCTTGGCCGTCGTTGGGCGATTGCGCGAACGATAAGATGTTTGGCGGACTTCACCGCGGCCTCCCATAATCCGCCCAAGTGCGGCGCCCTCGGTGGTATAAAGGTGAAGCTGAATCCTTTTTCTGCGGCGAATCCCTTCAGCTCCGTTGCCTGTGCCAGAAAGGCATCCTTCAGCTCGCGCAGCTTGCGATGGGCGCCGACGAAGTTGGTTGCGTTGTCGCTGAACATCTTTTGGGGCATTCCTCGGCGACCAATGAATGTTTTTAAGACGAAAATAAATGAATTAGTTGACAGGTTTGGCAGTAAAGTAAAAGCAAACGAAAGCTGCAATATAAGTTTTYACGGGTGGTCGACCGCGTATTTTCAAAGTTGTGTATATCGGACCACAAAAATCTACGCCACATATAAGAAAGGGCCGTAGGGTTCGAAGTCTTTCGACTGGCAAATTTCCCATAATTTGGTTTTGCAACTTCGGCTTGTAATGAAAATAATGTATACAGTTTCTTACGGTTCTACTGCAAGCTTCTCGGGCATTAATTAGCCATATGCGTTCTCGAAGAAGCGCAACCAACGCTTTAGCCCCAGCG
>NW_017535425.1:11223-12382 GCF_001853355.1 Bactrocera latifrons
ATCCACTTTTTTAGATTTTGGAATTCTGGGTCCTGAATTTTCCAGCCACTAACATTTATGTTATGGTCTGGATGATTTGCCGAAATGCATCGCATTACCCAGAATTCCRMCGAAAATTCATAATTATTTAACCGCGACTTGACAAACGCGCTTAGTTTTGACCCCACTTTTGTATTGGAATTGGCAATTCCTCTTACACTTAATGTTTTGTGCTGACGTCGAATTCGCAACTTCTGTGCCAAGTCCTCCGTCATGAAGTTGACCTGGGAGCCTGAGTCCAGCAACGCTCTCACAGGCAGGTAATCTCCACACTTACTGCTGTTGCCAACATTACCCGATCCGGCATACTTGCTGTATGCATGGCATGTGTGGCTGATGGTTGCGGATGAGGTGCATCGGGGAAGGAAACCGGATACTGGTGCAATAATGTGTGATGCGATCGATAGCATACACGACATCGATCCGCTCTGCATTTGGACACAGTATGCCCCTTACGCAAGCAATTTATGCATAAGATTTCACAAACTCGAACCTCTGCTGCACCGGAAGCGCCTTGAAAGTGGGGCAGGCAGTCAAATGGTGATCCTTCGATTTGCACTGCTGACAAAGAGGCTGCCTCGTATTTGCTGCAACAAGCGCCGATTTGGTCCTGTCCATATGTTGTTGTTTCCCATGACTCGCATTGCTCGTTGGCATGGGCTTCGTCCTTGAGTGTGATGATCATTCCGCTGATAGCTGCTGGTATCTCCTATTTAAGGTGGCTTCACAGTCCTTCCACAGAGCAGTTTGTCATAGTCCAGCGCTTCTTCCCATTTGGATCGGGTGGCAGGGTCAACATTTGTCATTACTAAATGTATTATAATAGCGTTTGTTATCTGCATCTCATCGCCCAGCGATAGCAATGAGTCATATATCGCTGAGCATTGATCGCAATGAAGGCGCGGATGGCTTTGGGATGGTTGACAGCTCAAAAAGTTTAGATATTGTATTTAAAAATATCAAACGTTTATTATCATAAACTTTTTTGAGACTTGCCAACGCTTTCGGGTAATTTTCATCCGACATCTGAAACGCTTTAACTGTTCCCAAAGCCTCTCCAGATAGACAATTAACCAAATGGTTAAATTTTTCAATATCTGGAATATTTGGATCGTTATGA
>NW_017535426.1:0-11265 GCF_001853355.1 Bactrocera latifrons
GAACCCAACTCAAAACGTTACACCTCATTCGTAACTCATAGCGGGCAGTATGAATTTAATTTCGTTCCTTTCGGAATTTGYAATTCTCCAGCCGTATTTTGCCGTTACATATCAGCCATTTTCCGAGATCTGGTACAGCAAGGAGTCATCGTCATTTATATGGACGATATAATTATTCCAGCATCAAGCAGTGTTGAAGGGCTACATAAATTAAAAGTCGTTTTAAACAGAGCCGAAAGTTATGGGTTGAAGGTTAAGTGGCAAAAGTGYCAATTTTTGATGAAGAGAATTCAATTCTTAGGATACATTATTGAAGAAGGRGGTATAAAACCATCGGACGATAAAATAAAGGCAGTACAAAATTTTCCAGTCCCGYGGAATAAAAAATCTCTTCAAAGATTCCTAGGTCTTACTTCCTATTTTAGAAGGTTCGTGGAAGGGTATGCGTTAATGGCTAGGCCTCTAAGCGATATGCTTAGGAAAGACACTGAATTTAGATTCAATGAAAAACAATGTRTAGCTTTTCAACAACTTAAAGGGGCGCTGGCYAAAGCTCCAGTTTTAAAACTTTATAACCCTAGTGCCGAAACGGAGATACACACGGACGCTAGCATGCACGGTTACGGTGGTGTATTGCTTCAAAAAGACAAAGAAGATCAACAATTTCACCCGGTCAGTTATATGAGTCTCAAAACGCRACCTGGAGAAGAAAAGTATCATTCTTACGAATTGGAGGTACTTGCCATYATACAAGCATTAAAGAAGTGGAGAATTTATGTTATGGGGAAAAGGATTAAAATTGTGAGCGATTGCAATGCGTTTGCATTAACTATGAAGAAAGCAGATGTACCACTTAGAGTCGCAGCTTTAGAGAAAAATATTTACGAAGACTTTTATTTAAAAAACGGTATACTTTATAAGGACCCTGTGAAAGAGTTGGTGGTAGTACCGCAAAAAATGGAAGAGGAAATAATTCGCATGGGGCACAGGGTAGGACACTGGTCGGAAAAAAARACCCGAGAWTACTTRGAAAAATCGTTTTATATTTCACAAGTAGGACCAAAGGTGGCAAACGTTATTAGAAATTGTGTAGAATGTATAATAGGGGATGCAAAGGCAGGGAAAAAGGAGGGCTTACTCTGTCCTATAGATAAGGAGGATAGACCGCTGTTGACATATCATCTTGATTACTTAGGGCCTATGGAGTTGACCCATAAAAAATATAACCATTTGTTTGTAGTGATRGACGCTTTTAGTAAATTCRTGTGGTTATACCCAACAAAGAGTACGGATTCGGCTTCGGTAATAGACAGATTACAAAAACAAGCTTCTGTGTTCGGAAATCCGAAAAGAATAATCACCGACAGGGGAACAGCATTTACAGCTAAGAATTTTGAAGATTATTGCGNGCTCATCTAAATTCACAAAATGCCAGCAAATGACAAATATTTAGTTTTCTTCAAAGTATTCGGTGCACTTACAGATTATATCAGGTTAAATTGCTTTAAAGCGAACTATCTCTTGGAATTAAGTTCTTTACAACAATATGAATGATTCAGTGACCTTTTTTTCAAATATTTTCACGAAAAAACGTTAAAAAAAAATTTCAACTTTAGTACTGAGAATTTTCATCTTTTCAAACCTCATAACTTTGGTTGTGTTGTACTGACTGGGCGTACTGATAAAATAAAAAGATTTTTTGCTATTTATTTTACAAAATTAGAAAAAGTTTAAAAATATTTCAATTTTATGAATACTTGTTTCTCTCGGGAAAAGCGAAATAGCAAGGCACCACCAGTATAAATGGATGCGACAGGAGAACAAGTTGTTATAATAGCGACGACAGATGCAGCAACAATAAGAAATTTTATAACATTTGTGCATTCGCGCCCAGCCAAGTGAGTGCTGGGGCTTTGTTATTTTCAGCAACTTATCTTACGAAGTCTATGCAAACATCGATTTGACGCGCTCGAATAACAAGGATTTGCGTTGGTGAATATCGCGTATTGAAATTGAGAGAATTGTAAAGCAAAGGAAGTAATTAAATGTGAGCTTACTGAAAGCTGACGAAAATCCGCAGAAAGGGAAATTAGTTTTAAATTTCGCAGCAAATCTTAGTACAAGTAGATATCACCACAGTTATTCCACTAACATTTTAGGTACTCCTTTATTAGCTCTTACCATGAAAAATGTGTTTTTAATTGCACTGCCCTATTTTTACTGAGTTTAGCCATCCAAGCACTTCAAAATTTGTTTAATCCCTTAAATTTGATAATTGCTTTGCCACAGCTAACTGTACATAGCACTGTTTAAAAACTTTCAAAGCGTCGCTTTGCGTCCGCGGAACCCTTCAACAAATACGGACACAAAAATTACTGCGTACCAGAACTGCTGCAAGGCATTTCTCGTCATTACGGGTGCAAGCCCCAAAAATTTTCTACAGTACTTCCCTAGTTTTCTACGCTGCGAACAAAAACAATTACTGGAAAGTCTAAGGCACAAAGCGACGGAAAAACAGAGAAAAGTTGATAGAGAAGCATAGGCGAAACAGTAGCGTTGCCAGTTATTATTAATGCGATCATACGGAGCCAACAATTTTTGAATGGCAATCCACACCAGCAACAGAGCATCTAGATATAAGCCCGGCATAGAGTCGACTACTCAGGCAAACCCGCTACCATATATTTAATTGTGTATGTAAAATATGTGTGTAAAATATTTGTATGTAAAACTCATAAAGTAGCGGGAAAAGGGGTGAGTGCGGTGGTTATTAAAAAGAATCAACTTACCACCAAAACAAGAGTTTGAGATACAGCAAACACTTTAGTTGCCGAAATCTGACAATGCATAGAGTTGAAAGTGAATAGCGAGTTACACTGTTTGCTCTTGGTAAATATTCTACTTTATTTGACTAACGGGTTGAAAATTCTGTTTTACTGAGCAGCCAGACAGATTTTGATATTATGACCATGAAAAGTGTGAGATATTATTTTAAAATTGGAAGGAGAGTCAGTCATTAAATATTAAATTTTATATTTAGCGACAAAATTTTAATACATAAGTCATAAAAAGCGTCCAGTTTTCAAGCTTATCTTATTTCCTACATCCGCTTAAGTGCTTCTAAAAACACACCATTTAATTCTGTTCATACTATACTATATATCAATGCGTGTGTATATGTTGTGAATGGAAAATACCAGAGCGTCTGCTGTTGTTATCCCACTTATGCTCACGATTTTATGGCGAATTGAAAAATGTGCTGAATTATGGGCTCTTATGCAGTTAAATTAGTGATAGTTAAGCCCAAGTGTGAAAACGCTGCATGACCGCCCAAGGACAAAAGAGGTGCGGCGCCCACTCATAACAGCAAATAACGGACCAGTTTGTGCGCCACATAAAATATGAAAGCGACGCAAAGTTGAGAGTTGCATGCCGAGTTCAACCAAAGTCAACACTGCCAGCTTATGTGCAAAGACGTAAGAACATATTGTGTCGCCCACTGCGTATGAGTAATTCGCGAAAATTTGGCTGCGATAATGTTGAAAGAACGTGGGTGTGTGAAAACCAGTGAAACTACATATGTTTGAATTACAGAGATTGTATATGTGACTATTGAGACTTGTTGTTTGAAAGCAGCGAAGCATAGCATTTGTTTCATGACAAGAACTGACAGCAATTTATTAAATTAAATTTTCATTGAAAAATGTGCAAAGCATTCGTATGAATATGTAAGCCATCATGTCAAGAAAACTATGCAAGCAAAAATTCCAAGCTAAAAAATTTGGAACAAAAGTAAAATCCCAAAGATGCATGAAATAAAGTGACAGTGCAGTCTGTGCATTCTACTGCCTCTACTTCTCCTACACTCCACACAACCTTCATAGCTGAAAGCGCATGTCGTTGACCTCATTTGGCAGGCGAGCCAAGCAGACGAACACAAACATAAAGTACGTATAAAAACGCTAGATTTTTACGCCGAACTGTTCTCCAATAGATAACAAAGTTGCAGCCGCAGCTTTTGGCCAACTGCAACATTTTAGTTCCTTCCATTCCGTCGTACTGTCGTCAAATCACAGCCGCCGGCCTGGCGTTTTGCGCCACTTTACCTATCGGTGTGAAGACACTGTCAAAGGTGGTTGACACTAAAATCACACATTGCCCAATGCCGCAGACTCTGCCGCCGTCGGTTCATTGTCCTTAAACAGTGCGAAAGCGAGTGCATTTGTTTTATTCATTTTGGATGGAAGTTTTTAATTTCGTTTATTTCCCGAACTTATCGGGGTTCTCTGATCTCGGGGTAAATATGTATAATTACACAGTAGATAATGCACTCAACTGCAACAATGTTTTTTGTTTACATTATTAGCTGAAAATAACGGGAAAATTTCAATTCTCTTTTCATGAAATGTACACTTCTACGCATCACGATCCAGACTCGTGATAAGCACGTTAGGCACAGAAATTGTAGCAGGAGCCAGACTCGTGGAAATACGTGAAGGAGTTAATGACAACTTACTAATTGTCATTTTCGTCATTTAAGCTCTTTATTATTAAGCCGAAACCATACTCCTACAAAAAGAAGATAACGCTCCATATCACGAAAATTAACTCAGTCATTGTCTTTTCCACTTTACTTAATACCAATAGCATCTTCCGCCGTGCTGTGCGTCAGATTTCATTGGCTGTTAACTCAAGTTTTCGCATAAATTAAATCATTTCAGTGCCGGATAAGAAAATACAGTTAATTGATTCCTTAGTTTTGATCAGAAATACCGTTACTTTGACTTTTGCTTACTTTCGTAGCTTGCGAAGTTTAACACAAGCAAGAAGTTGAGGGTGAAAATTTATGTTAAAGGCCTGCGGGAGCGACTACAACCCCAATCACTTTTTTCGTATATTTCACTCTACTAATGCGAATTTATCATTGAGGCGAACTTGAGATTTTTGTCATTTTGAAGTCTTCCCAGCGTAGTATTTCCAGATATCGCAAACAAAAGCTATCTTTCATTGAACTCATATCGGTCATTTTGCCATCCGCTCGAATAACGCGACGCCGCCTTAATGCAGTCATCATTACCAGACGTGGTCAAGTCATCTTCTGCTTACCATTAACTTGATAATAATTTACATTTACAGCAGCTTATACTTATTGCTTGCCACTTTTCCACTGTTACTTATGTAGGAGAATTACGGACAACACGATCCGGACAGACCTATTAAATGCAACTCTGAATAAGCAGAACGCTTACTGACGCCGAACGAGAACGTACAGTTACAGTTGCAAATCGTATCTAATAAAAAAAAGACGTGTGTTTGCACCCATTAAGCAAGTGTTTCATTTTATTTAAGGAAATAATTCCTACACTTATTATTTCTTATTTCTGGATATTTAATACATTTACTATTAATTAGGTTTGCAATTTTTTTGAATGAATTTTTTTCATTTAAGTTCGTAAAATTAAAATTAAAAATTAAAAAAAAAAAAACCTAAAGCGATAAAGAGCAGCCTAAAATAACAATAGCAATATTTTCATAAACTCGCGATACACTATGTTGAAGCCAAAGTGGCAATCAAAACTTCACAGAAAACTTGGAAAAATTTGATTGGAACAGTAGCTGCAGGCTCTCCTCAGTTCAGTGAAACACCTAAAGAGGGATATATAGTCTTCTTCATGTTATGATTACTCCACCTCGTGCTGTCGTTAATCTTATCTTATTTATGTGGGACCGACAGACGAACGCCAGACAACTAGAAGTGGACGTAACTTTTAACAACTATTAAATGCGACCTTGGAAACTTGACGAACAGACGAAGATGAGAAAAGAAACGGACGGTAACGCGTACTTCGAAAGAGTCAGTCATTTTATGGTCATCAAACCTAAAAGGCCATCTAACATATTTTATAATAAATTTAATTCTAAATAAACCTAGTTAAATAATTTAGAAATAAACCGAATTTGATTTAATTCAAACCTACATTTATTACGCCTTTCTTTGTCTTTCCACTGCTTCTTCATTCCACCCAACCACTTTAGCTTGCGCTTTCCAGGTTTTAAAGTCGCAGTTACTTGACGCGAAATGTTAAATGTGGGAAGTAAACAGTGGCTTTGGGAAAACTGTGATTGGGCGAGAAGTAGAATTTTTTAACTGTTACGTTTTTGGTATTTTAAACTATTTGGTGGGTAAGGTTTTCTAACTCATAATTTTATTTTTATCGGCCAAGCTCGACAACTAATAAAGGTATATAAGGTTAACATAAAACGCACATCAATCGCAACATAGATATAAAAACATTAAATTTGTAAGCATCAATCACAGTGGTAAGCCACAATAGAGGAATGCTTATCTGACGATTAAGCTAAAGATATAATGAAATCATCAGGATATAATAAAGAGAAGTATAAATTCGTTTATGCAAATTTTTATTCGCAACTTCATTCTCTACCAACCGAGAGCGAGAATTTATATCGCCTAAAGTTTTAATTCGATGGTTTCGCTTCTTGTGGCTTTTTATTCTCATTATTATTGCTGTAAAAGTGCAAGCGATGAAAAGGCTGAAGACCATAAATGGATAATTCGGAAGTGGTGTATGCACTTTGTGAAGGGGATGCAGCTCTCATAATTTAGAGAAACGAATATTTATATGTGAGGATGAAAAGACCTTTCATATAGAATATATTTTTCCATTGAATAAGTTCTTCTTCTTGAGATGCCTTGAAAACAGATTCGCCAAACATCTGCAAAAGTGGACTAAATTTATTACGACACTGTTAAGTGCGCTGTCAACGCCAACTGCGCAGCAAATCGTGACCACGAAGAATAAGTTTAACGCATGTCAACATTTGTTCCTGATTCCTTCATAGTAAAAACGAATGGCACAGCGGAGTGGAAGAGATAAAATTGCATAAATTGAATTTATAAAAAATATTTTGTGACTCTTGTAAACTGGAATCCTCCATAGCTCTTGTTTATCTGTACATTTGGAGAGGTGCATAAGTTTGAACAGACTTCTGAAGTATCTGCAGCACAGGTATTCTTGTGTGGAAGTAAAAACTAGCGACTTAGTGATGCTTCAAATAAACACTCAACGGTAAATGACTGCAAACCTTTGTTGACATTAAATCCGATGACGTCTCTTGCGTGAGCTCAAATTGGTGATTCGGATAGACGCCATTGAAACACGGCGCAATGCAGCAAATTGGCAGTGCCATCGTATAGGCGATGAAAGCGTGAAACCAGAGCGTCATTTAGCAAGAGATTTATGCCAGTAATTCACAGCCGGTCCATGTTGTAAAAGGCTTTTTACTTCACTCATTAACAGAGCAAATGGATTCTATCGCCAACTGCATGCATTTACATCCGGCTGTCCTTGTCATCAGGAGCCGCTTCGCTCACGGAAATTTGATTTGGTGTGCGCCTTTGCTTCTACATATGTATGCATGAGTTTGATAAGTTCAAATGAAAGGCAAATAGTACTGCGACGTCACTGATTATATACTCGACTGATGCTAATTCACTACCCTGCGAACACGAAGGGTATACTTTTTTGAGTATACTGTGGCTAATCGTAAGAGTAGTTTGATGATCATTCAAAGGAAAATATTTCAAGTTTTCTGAATTGAAATCTACGCAGCATTGAATAGACACAAGTTCTATATACCTATATTCTTAGTTAGCTCTTTGTTCAAATTGAGTCTATTAATGTTGAAGCTGCCGGAGAGAGGTAAAGGGTCTTTTTTCAATGTTTACGCAAATGTTACAATGCAAGTGAATTCTTTCAATATCCAAAGCATTTTTTTGCACTTTTTGTTATTCTACATATAGCTTCAAAAGTGAACACTGTCGTAGATCATGTAATAATTATTTCAGTTGAGTATTTGATGGGACGAGCGTGATTCGAAAAGTCTGCAAAGGGAAAAATTTAAAATAATGATCGGCAATGATACAATTTCCATCGCAATAACCTTCTTTTCTTTATGGGATATTTACGAGCATTGCCCGGACTCATTTCAAAATTTAGCTAGTCACCTTTATACATTTCGTATCGTCTGCCTAAGCGCGGTGATATTCCTCTACATTAATACGTTTTCACTCTACTTCAGAGGCATGTTTATTTAATTTTTTAGCTTCCATTATCTGTACTTCATGTCTCCAGTTATTTGTTCTCTTCTCTTTTCGTCTTTCTTCTATAATTGTTTAACTCACGAACCGAAGACTGTTGTCTCTCGCTAATTACCATAGCTTGCTGACAGCCGTTTCATCGCCTTCATTGGATTTAATTAACCTTTCCTGTTACTGTACAATACACGGAAGTGATTAATTCGACATTTCATTTTGCGCCGACACTTTGAAATTGCTTTTCGCCTCGGCGTCTATTATTCCAGCCGCAAAATATTTGCTCAGGCATTTCCTTTGTTAAACTTATCCGCCTGATCCATTTTAGCGGTTAAAAATTTAATTAGCTTTAGTTTATTTGCGGTAACTTCGTCAAATTTATTCAAATTTGCATTTCGTGAATATTTATTACTTCACCAAGGCCGATGTGTTATGCTAATTAGTTTCGGGCGCCCATTAGTTATTTTATATTAATATCGCAAGTATAAGCATGTCTACTAACCCATTGTACGATTAGCTGTGTTATTATTTTTAAATTTCATTTCTTTCTTTATTATATACCAAACACCCAGACGAGTATTAGATCAAAATATATTAGAAATAAGTAACTGCCACGATTATGGATTTATCTTTGTGCAAAGATGTGAATATACTGGATTGTAAACCTATTCCATAATTTATGGTTTTTCTTAAAGTACTTGTCCCAAATCATCCATATTCATAAAGGGGTTTTTATAGTTTTTTTCTCTAGTGGTTACCGAATAAATGACTGATAGATAAGTGAAAATATAAGTCGATATATGTATATAAATGTGAAATAAAATAAGTAAATGCGAAATGTAACAATTCGCTGAAGATTTGCACAGGCAACAGCCATCAATAAAGATGGTATGTATTAAAAATCTATTGCATACAGCCTTACTTAAAAAGCCGAATATCTCGAGAAGTATCAACGAATGCTATTTGGACCTTAGACCTTTTTTATCGCAAATAAAATTTCCTACAGATTTGTCACGAATGTTTTTTATCATTGTCATTTACGAATTTTGTAAAAAAATCGGATTTAGAGCCCCGTACTACCTCGCCGGTGTGAGTTTCGGCTTTGTGGCACTAGGCACTTTTTTCAGGGAACTTCTTGTAGTTTATTTCCAAGGAAATTTCGTGACATGATTGAAAAAAATTAATAGTTCAACAAAAAACACCCTAATGTATATACAGAAAAGCGGACTCCAGGCATTAAATTATTAAATTATTACCTGACTACACCAAAAATATTTAATCGTTATTTTGCACTAAGCATTCAAATAGCCTTCNTTTTTCTAGAACTTGCAAATTTAGTGAAGTGACGGTTACATACGAAATTTTGAAACATTAAAGATAATAAAAACATATGTTAGAGCAGATCAGCAATAGTGGATAGAATCAACGAGTGATTTTATGTTTAAAATGGAAGTGTAATTCTCAGCAAAACTAAATAGTGAMTAAAGTTGGAAAAAGACAGCAGAATTCTAAAAGTGAATTTAAAGTWGAAGTATAGCAATATATTGAACTGAAAAGAAAAGAGACAGCAGAAATAAACAAGTGAATTTGAAGTTGGAGCATAATTTGCCGCAAAGCATTATATAAAATAGAATAGAAAAGAGACAGCAGAAACAAWCAAGTGAATTGAAAGTTGAAGTATAATTCGCCGCATAGCAATATACTGAACTGAAAAGAAAGACGACACCAGAAATAAACGAKACARCACAGCAACACACTGAGTAGAGAGGAAAAGGAAAAGCAGAGATCAAGAGTTAACTAGAAATTTGAATTTAAAGTATATTTTGGCGCACGGGAATATACTGAGTAGAGTTGAGAAGAGACAACAGAAATCAGCAATTTGAAATCGGAGCAGTATTTGCAGCACAGCAACTAACGGAGAAAAAACAAAATAAAGAGCAGCATTCAAGTAGTACCAGAAAAAATTTATAACTTTAGCAGAATTTGCCGCACAACAAATTACTGAAGAGAACGCATACGTCACAGCAAGGCTCTGTAATTATTTCGAAGTAAGAAATCGATTTCAGATCACACAGCAGCACAGCGACTTATTGAAAAACGGCAGTGGGAACAGGTATTCGTATTAGAGTTCAGCGATATAGCACATGTTAAAACTGAGAAACAAATCAAAATCCAATTAGAAAAGTAAAAGTAAGAAAGAAGTCTTTACTATTGTTCGTGTTTTAGTAAATCTGGTAATTTTTGTAAGAAAGTCGTAGTCAAAACAAAAAGTAAATAAGTTTTGAGGCATATTTGGAAAGACTAATTGCTATTATATTACTACTAATTGCTATTTTCAATGTATTTATTTCCTCAATAGATTCACAGAATATTATAACATAATCGTACTTATTCGCACAAATAAGCATGTTTGCATTGTATAAAGGCTAATTGGAGTAAATATATGTAATATTTGTATTGCAGTTCTGATGTAATTTTTTCGTTTGTGAATTCATAAAAAACTATAACCTACCTTAAAARCACGAATACGAAAGAACAATATCTAATGTATATTAATATTTATGCTTAAGTACCTACACGTATCTTATCACTTAAATAATTTGAAAACATTGTATTTAACTATACCCATTATTTGTAACATATTGTAAAACATGGACAGTCAGACGATTTTAGCGATGACGGTAACGGCTTTGAGAGAAGARTTAAGACGAGTTGGACTAAACCAGACAGGACGGAAGAGTGAGCTGAGAGATAGACTTCTGCGACATTACGAACTCATACAAAATGATGACGAGGGVAGTGAAAATGAAAGTACTTACGAAGATATAGTTAATCCCTCAGTGGACACCGTTGTGGTCAGATCBAACTTTACCTTAAAGGACATCGAAGACAGTTTACCCTCATTTAGTGGAACTGATTCCCTTGAAGCTAGTGAATGGTTACAAGAGTTCGAGGATAATGCTGTTACTTTGGGTTGGAATGAGCTTCAAAAGTATGTGTATGCAAAGCAACTGCTTAAAGGAGCTGCTAAGTTGTTCTTGCGCAGTCAGGTGGGCATAAAAAATTGGTCTTCGTTGAAAAATGCTATTGTTGATGAATTTGGCACCAAGTTATCGGCATTAGAGATTCATAGGATGTTACAAAATCGG
>NW_017535426.1:12991-14212 GCF_001853355.1 Bactrocera latifrons
AAAAAAAAAAAAAAAAAAAAAAAAAAAAAAAAAAAAAACAGACTAATTACTCACACAACGTCCATTCCACATAATAATTGTAGTGCCGTAATGTGGCATAATTGTTAATTTTGACACTTCATATATCAGCAGCTGTCAACTGGAACAAATCACATGTTTATGCAAATACAACAATACCAACGCAAGAACACGCATGAATTCACAGCTTGTCTGTGATTACTTCAGTACTTATTTACATCTTTTCTTAAAAAGCACACTTTGTCGGTGCTTGCGTGACCTTTGGGTACACATCCAGTGATTCATGGAAGTATTATTAATGAAGAATTCTCATATGCGCTAATGTATTATACATACACACATGTATGTACATTTTTGTTGTGTCTATATAGGAGTGAATACAGGTATTTGTTCCAAGGTCTGCATTTGCTAAGGCTAATATTTTACTCCACTAACATTAACTACATTGGACTATTCTCTGTCCGGCGGTATGTATGTATATGTAGTAGCGATGAAACGAAAAAGTAGTGATCCAACTGGCCAACTATGCGAGGTCAGCATAAAATCAGCTGAAACATTCCACAAAGAAAATACTTCAACTCGTATTTGCTTTTATGTAAATGTCCTGCGTGTAATTTGGAAATAATGCTTATGTCGCTTCTTTTTTATTGAGTTTTATTTTAGGATTCCTCATTATTTTGCGCGAGTTCTGAATACTTCAGATATGTACGCGCAAAAGGCCGACAAGATATATTTCACTCAAACAGCAAGAAGGCAATTCCTTATAAAAGGGAGGTGTAGCTTTTATAGAAGCTCCAAATGGAGGGAGATGGAACTCAAAAGTCAGTAGTGAAAATTCATCTGTGGACACTTATCCAAATTTGCTGCTTCAACTCGCTCAAAAAATATTCACATTTAACGTATTTAACGTGCATTCCAATTGCCTTTGAAAATTATGTATACACCCCACTGGATATTACATCAGTGCTCTTGGCGACATCATTTCATTTGTTGTTGTTGGTGACGTTGTGAAAGTTAACGCCTTGATTATATCCAGGCTTGGCGACGCTAAGCAATGTTTGCAGATATTTTTGGAAAAAAAACTCTCCCTGGAGTTGTGGTGGCTGCAACGTGGAATCAAATTAAACGCTATTTTTAAATATTCACATTTCTCTCGTTTTCCTATGTTCTTTTGTGTCGTATCTTATTTTTCTATTTAACGAA
>NW_017535427.1:0-1612 GCF_001853355.1 Bactrocera latifrons
AAATAATGAAATTTCGTATAACCTGACTGTGCTAAAATCAATTAGCGAAAGTTAGTCAAATTTGTCCATACTTTTATTTACTGGAAGACAACCTGGGCGCCAGTCGGCTATCGATTTTTTCAAAACTAATAAATTGAGAATAGGCAATTAGATGTGAATGAAAGGCTGATCTCAGGGTATAATCATAGAAAAGAAGTGTAAAACTATTATTGTCCTAACTGACTCTATGAAACCAAACATTCATCCCAAGTGATCATTACACAAGCATTTTAAAATGCCAAACAGAGAAGATTAGGGTTTATTTCCGAATTTCTGTCGAAATTTGGTGAAAAAAATGTTGTTTTATAAGATAAATATGAAAATCTTTGAATTTTTCATATAATTTTTGGGGTTAAAAGAATAAGTATTTTTTAGCTACCTACAATCTTGACATATAACTTTTTTCTCTAGCAGCCTTAGTTTTGCTGTAAATCGAGATAAACCGGTCTTAACCCTTACAAATTACACAATACTGCTACACTTCTTTTTGCTGACGCCATGCTCTGACATACTCACATATGAAAACGCATATGCCCAACGCTGCATATGCTCAGCTCGCCTGCCTGATCATTTGGGTCGACAGCTGCTGACAGCTTATTGTGCCCGCCTGTCACTGGTCAACATAACTTTACTGCTGTTTCTGTGGCTTTTGGCGAGGCGTAAAATTCTTTTGGCGAAGCGTTGCTAACCCTGTGGTTGTTGATTTTTAGTTGAACTTAAATGGCAGAAGTAAGAGTATCGACACCAAGTGCTTATTTTCATAATCTTTTCAACATATTTAACAACAGCTGCAGCGGGGGAATTGATTTCAGCTTTGGCAATATTATTGTATCGATAAGTCAATATTATTTATTCTATGAAATTTTGTAGAGATTGCAAGCATATTTGGTGCGTAATTAATTTGTATTATATATCATAATCTCATTTGTTTTGATTACTATATTTGTCTTCTTGTCTGCGATTTTATATTATAATCAATCTAATTAACTCAAATGAGATTTATCTATGTGATATTCGATTGTCAAAAAAGTATTACGGTATTGTCGCTAATTGGCGCTGGGAGCGTGTAGTTCTAGTTTTATTAGTCGCATCGGGTCATACTATACCCTTTTGGAAAGCTCATTTCACGCCCTAACATGTGTTTGATTGATTGTCGTTTCTTTTAAGTCATTCGTGACATATAGCATCGCAAACATGGAGCAAATTGAAGAGAAAATACAGCATATTTTACAGTACTACTACGATAAAGGCAAAAATGCATCTGAAGCCTCCAATAAAAACAGTTTCCATTTCCACCGCACAACGATGGTTTCAACGTTTTCGTTCTGGGGTAGAGGTGGTCGAAGATGCGCCACGCTCCGGAAGGCCTGTCGTCGAAAAGTGCGATAAAATCGCTGAATTGGTCAAAAGAGACCGGCAGCCGTAGCATTGGTCAAGAGCTGGGCATGAGTCAAATTTTATGAACAATTGAAAATTCAATAAAAATACCGCAAGACTTTTTTGACAAACTAATATAATCTCTACCAAATAATATGCCATATATATATATGAAGCGGGGTAAGGCGTCGACTAA
>NW_017535427.1:2052-3643 GCF_001853355.1 Bactrocera latifrons
TTTGGGGTTCAAGAGGTTGACGATAGAGATTTGCAAGGATAAATAAGAAATTTTAAAATTATGAACAAAATCTTACTTTGTTTTTTGCTCATAGTAGTTTGTCCATGCGACATTTTTTTAGATTGCTATATGTGAACTACGGAGTGGTTGTACCTATTTTATCATATAATCTATAGTATTCGTAGCACACGCGATGAAAGATATTTGGAAGTAATTCTTTACACTTTGGGCTTACATTATTGGTGTTTTTGTAAGGGTACTTAACTTGTTTCAAAGTAGATTATAGCTTCCTAGTATTAATACATAACCTTTCATTACAGAAAATACTTCGTTCAAAGTTTAGCACACTTTCAATCAAATTCTGTATAATTCATTTGAAATGCTATGTCATTATCGTTGTACCCCTTGCTAAAACTCGTTCAGATTCGTTGGGGTTGATTTGCGTGGCCCTTACCACAAACTCTCAGTCGAATGGACATCAGGATTTTGTGCTGGCCACTGCATCAAAAATAAATTTAGTTCGCCAAGTCATTACTTCACAATTTTGGATATTTCTTTAGGATCCTAATAAAATATGACTTCTTCTTTACGACAATCACTCCTTTCCACAAAATCGGGACAATAGGCCGCTTTTTCTGAATGCTTAAGATCTTATATTGACTTCCCCTCAATGTGTGATGACAAATGTTTTATTTAAGTCGTGAACAATGCAAACTTACGGAAAACCTTGATATTTTTTATTAAAAACGTAACGGGTGCATAACTGGTATTGAACATGAAGTAAAGGGATAAAAAACTTTTTGAAATGTCTTTGCTTCTCCTATATTTATTCAGATACAAAGACACAAGGCAGAACAAACTTGTTCTCATTTTTGCTCCCAAATGTAGGTAATAGGATATAGTGAATCATAAGCAATAAAAAACTAAATTTCATTTTTTTTTAGTAAGATACGTTGTTTTGTAGTTTAATCGACGATAGATTGGTTCTAGAAGCATTTCTAGTACAAATTGAAAGCGAATAATTTGGGTGTCCATCAACAGCCAAAATTTCGTTTTGCTTTAAGGAAGTATGAAAAGCGTACTTATATTTTAAAAAAGTTATACTTACAATAAAATAGACGATTAGCTGAGCTTTTGCAGACAAAATAAGTTTTGCATAAACTCAAACATTATTGGTCTTCTTCGGAATACACAAAAAGGCTGGAATAAATTTAATTAATATGTAGAATAAGAGTATTCAAAGTTTAGAAGGCACAGATATCATATTCCAATGTAGAATGTGTGAAAACTTTGTTGCGATATTAAAATTTTCTTCAACACGGTTATCAAAAATGTGTTATTCTCTATACTAATAATAGTAAATATGGTATATTCTGTCTTGTCGCGTAGTCTACAGTCGTGTGAGTATTCTGTTGCCTGTTTTGTACACGAATTACAATAAACAAAACATAAAATTATAAAATAAAATTTTCTGTTATTGTTCGACTTTAGTATTTTTGTGTTTGTTGTAAGTAAGTTATAGGAAATAATAAGAAATTTAAAGAATTGCACGCGCATATAAATTCTCTTTCAACCAAACGCGTTTGCACAA
>NW_017535427.1:6245-8096 GCF_001853355.1 Bactrocera latifrons
CTCGAGTTGTATCTTGAAGTGAGAAGAATGTCGTTTAATAAGATTTCTTAATGAAATTGAAATTTATATTTGAAAATTCAGTTTTCTCCAAAAAATAATAAACCGCAAATAAAAAAACGCAGATCGAAAAAAACTTTTTCAGTTTGTATATTAAGTAACATCTTGACATTCAGTCCATTCTTTACATAATTCCTTCGATGAAAACAATGTTACCGATGCCATTTGCTACCTCTGCAGCCCTGTTACTTCCACTGCACCACACAATGCAGCCCAAATTATGCTTGGCAGTATTTTTTACCTTTTTAGCTTTCAGTTTGTGAATTACACACTTTTGGGGAAGAAAGATGATCAGATGCTTTGTACGCATAACAATTTTGGAAAAGTTGCTTAACTTACTTTAATGTTTTGTTATTTAAAGCGTATTTAGTTCTCTTTCCAAAAAAAAAAAAATATATTTTGTATTGTTTGACTATAATTTGCAGCCGAAAAGTTAAACCATAGTTGTTATTTTTCTTCCATCTGAACTAGTTCAAATTAAAGTTCGGGGTTATAAAATTTTGCACTCAACCAAAGTGACAAGCTAAAAACCCAAACATAAGTTTAACTATGAATCCCATTTTAAATTCTACTCAAATTCAAACTCAAACTGATAATTGATTTTAAAGTTAAGAATGAAATTGAAATATTTTAATATACTTTTAAAGCATATACTCAAATTTACAGCACTCAAATTTAAATAATTGAAAAGCTTTCTTGAAAACTCAAATTCAGCCAAAAGCACTCAAATATAATTTCATTTCAAATCTTAAACAAGTTTTACGTTTTACTTACAACTTAATTCAAAATTCATATTTCTTCACTTGCAATTCAATTTTAATTCCTACTGGAATAGCAATCCAAATTTTAGCATACTTGGCTCAACGCAACTCTAGCAGAAACTCAATCGTGAACTCAAAATTAATCTTACGTTCAAACCCAAAATGTTCTAATTATTGTTAGAGCTTTAAGTAAAACTATTTCAACTTAAAATCAACTTCAATCGAACTCAAGCGCAATTTCTGCTCAAAATCAAATTCAATCGAACTCAAACTCAATTTATACTAAAACTCAATTTCAACTTAAAATAAATTTGTATTGAACTAAATGTGTACCAACTTGAATTTAATTCAATTCATGTACAAACTTAATTTTAACTCAAAGTTAACTCGCAATCAACTCAATTTATACTCAAACTCAATTTCAACTTAATACAAATTTGAATTGAACTCAATTTATACTCAAACTAAAAATCAACTTCAATCGAACTCACACTCAATTTCAACTTAAAATCAACTTCAATCGAACTTAAACTCAATTTATACTCAAACTCAATTTCAACTCAAAATCATTTTGATTTGAACTAAATTTATGCAAACTCAATTTCAACACAATTCCAACTTCCATTTAATTCAATATATACTCAAACTCAATTTATACACAAACTTAACTTGATTTTAAACTCGATGTCAATTTTAACTTAAACTCAAATTTAATCCCAACTAAAATGCGTTTTAAATTTAAACACTACTCAGATAAAATTCAATGAAAATGTGTTAGATTATAAATGCTCAACTTACTAGTAAACTGAAAATAATGTTTATTAAATATTTACAATATTTCTCACTCATTTCAACGTTAAAATTGTGCTATTTTTGCAACAATATTTCAAGTTTTTTATTGATAGGTGAAGTATTATTTACATTTAATTATCTATCAAAATGAACCGTAATCAACTTGTCAACGGAGCAAATCCGATTTACTCATACGTGCCGGTGAGCACATAAAAAATTCAGAGGCACAACTGGTCGACAG
>NW_017535428.1:0-6506 GCF_001853355.1 Bactrocera latifrons
TTTCAATGCTTGCTTGAATTTTTTCTGATAACGATTTATTTTTGTCTCATCAGACCATATTACCTTTAAAATAAAAAATAAAGTGAATATTTTTATAATGTAAACATTTTTTGTTTTAAACTTACCATATCCCAATCTTCTTCAGTCCAATGCTCATGTGTTGCAAAAAAAATCGCGCCGCAGCTGCACATGTCTTWTTGTCAACATCGGTTTTCTTTTCTTTTCAGATGCTTTGAGTCCRATTTGTTTTTAAGGAGCAGCGTGCTGTCCACTCACCTGCTTCGATATTTAGAACTTTGAGCTGCAGAGGGTGTTACCGCATTGTTCGAAGTAACCAATTGGGCGAGATGGCGGCTTTGTCGGCCGTTAATTTTTCTGGGTCTACCACCTTTTTCTTGGACGAGGCTTTAAAATATTTTTGTTTTAACCTGTGCATATGGCTAACTTTACATTCTGTTGCTATTTTACGCACAGATTGCTCCTCCTTTATTAATTTTAAAATTTTCTGTTTGCTACTTGACAACTCAATTATCACGTAACAACTAAAAATTCCTGCGTGTTTATCGCAATTGCAAAAAATAACGGTAATAACTGTAACATTTTAGTTATTCTTAAATTTCGCTGTTCACAGTAATGTATTGTTGTTTTATGTTAGCACTTTTACAGTAGAGGTAAAATATTTTCAAACAAAAAAAATTGAGTTTTAACTCTAACTGGTGAAATATACTTAGTTGAAATAAAAGCGCCTTTAACGTGTTACAGTATTGCTCGTCACTGTATATACATACATATATACAGTATGTCTCATACATCTTTTCATATGACAAAATTTGGCGAAGTAAAATGTTCAAAGTTAATTTTGAAAGWAACGCACACATTTATTTAGGATTTTTATACCCTGAACAGGGTATCTTAGGTTTGTCACGATGTTTGTAACACCCAGAAGCAAGCATCGGAGACCCTATAAAGTATATATATAAATGATCAGAATGTTGAGCTGAGTCGATTTACCCATGTCCGTTYGTCTGTCCGTCCGTCCGTCCGTCCGTCTATATATATACGAACTAGTCCCTCAGTTTTTAAGTTATCCTTTTGAAATTTTGCAAACATCATTTTCCCTTCAAAAAGCTGCTCATTTGTCGAAGCGGCCAATATCAGACCACTATAACATATAGCTGCCATATAAACTGAACGATCGGAATCAGGTTCTTGTATGGAAAACTTTCCCATTTGACTATGTATCTTCACCAAATTTGGTACAGATTGTTTTCTAGGGCAACAATATAATCTCCGAAGAAATTGTTCAGATCGGTTAACTATAGCATATAGCTACCATACAAACTGAGCGATCGGAGTAAAGGGCTTGTATGGCAAACTTTCGCATTTGACGTGGTATCTTCATGAAATTTTACATGAATTATTGTTGTTAGAAATAATGTAATATCGGAAGAAATTGTTCAGATCGGTTAACTATAGCATATAGTTGCCATACAAACTTAATGATCGGAATCAAGTTCTTGTATGGAAAATTTTCGCATTTGACATGGTATCTTTACGAGATTTGACATGGATTACTGCTTACGGTAATTATATAATATCCGAAAAAATTTTAAGATACAATACAATAGTTGAAGAAATTTTGAAGGTCAGATAACAAAACCTGTCATACAAACAGAAAAATCAAAATCAAGTTCAAATATGGGCAACTTTGGCTAAATATCATTACAAAATTTGGCATGAATTACTTTTTTCATTAAATAGCAAATCAATTTTATCCGCAATGTAATATAGTTTGYAGGTGTAATGAACCTAATTAATATTCTACATTATTTTTTCTATATTGTAATCAGAATTATCCACTATACAAATAATATATTCTAAACAAATGGTTATTATTATACCATAAGAACAAGGAGAAAAAACATTTTTTTTAATTTGCCATAAAATAATTAAATTTCAAATTTTTCTAGACGCATATTTTATTATATATTAATAATAATAGAGCATTAATTTTTTACGAGAAGGAATCAGCGTTGGAAAGAGTACGATTGCATAGGTCGGATCCCGGAAATCGTCAGTGGGAGAGCGAAAAGCAAGCCAGGAGGAATATCAGAAGAAGTCGTGAACTTTCTCCTGATGCACTGCTAGAAGAACAATCACGTCAACGTCGAGCTGTCAACTCTTTGATATGTACTCATTGTTAATAAAAAAGGGCCTACTGAAATATGTGTGTGTTGTGGGGGCACTTGGTTCCCTCACCAAATAAAAATGTTAGAAAAACATCCGACCTCATTAAAGTTCACGCATTTGAAAGATGCTAGAAAAGTTTTTTACTTGTCATCGAAGTTTCCATCTTCGGACCAAAAATACAATTTTTGGAGCACCTGCTATCGTATTGTCAAACAAGGGAAAACACAAAATATCTGCCTCTCAGAAGGATTAGAGTTTCCAGATATTCCGAAATGCCTTCACGACTTAACGTGTCTGGAGGAAAGGCTAATATCCCCGAGAATTCCATTTATGCGCATCATATCTKTAGGATATGAACGACAATGTGCTATTCGTGGAGCAGTAGTAACTATTCCGATTTCTGTTGTAGAGACAGTCACCATGCTACCACGAAGATTTGACAACAGCCATATTATTCAAGTGCACCTGAAACGTCGCTTAGAATATCAGCAAAATTTTATGACGGAGAGAGTGCGACCAGCAAAAATATTGCAAGCAGTGAATTATCTGTTGGGTACGGAGCTCTACGTCAAGCACAACATTCAAATCAAGTGATTGGCTGGCAAATGTAGGAAACGAGGAAACTGTGCCATTTATTACGGATCCTGCAGATGAGGCAGCAGTAAGAGACCTGCTTAATGCCCGACATGAAAATTTACAGGAAATGGAAGAGGAATTAAATTCAGGTGGCGAGGAACCTTTGATGGACAATGAACCTGTTAAAAACAGATCGATTGAACGGGTTGCAATGGCACCAGAGCAAGGTAGATGCCCAAGGGATGTTACAACCGACGATGATGCTCAGGAGTTGTCGTATCCAACAATTTACTGCGGAAAGAAAAGGACATCCACAACATATATATATAGCAAAATTGCGCGATCTGAAATACGACGCTATGATCGACGTGCTTCTGTATATTTATAAGTTCTACAAGTTGGAGCGCATCAAAAATACTATTTCTATTTGCCTGCGCAAAAAGTCTGGATCAAGAAATATAACTGCTGCAAATGTGAGGAATGAAAATTTTGTCAGCAAACTTATCCAGCATGATGAAGGCTATCATATCCTCAAAAGACTTCGATCCTCTCCTGCACATTGGGAGGCTGAAAAGAAAAAAGTTTTAGCCATGTGATCTGTCAGTTTGGATTGCCAATATTTTTTATAACAATGTCAGCTGCAGAGACAAAATGGCCGGAGCTGTTGGTCATATTAAAGAAAGTATTGGATAAAGTAGACATTTCGGAAGAAGAGGCCACTGCCTTATCAAGTTCTGAAAAGGCGAGACTCATAAGGACAGACCCAGTTACATGTTCCAGATTTTACGACAATCGATTACGCCAAATGCTGAAATTGTTAAAAACTGGACTGATTGGAGAACATGTAGTAGTCCGTAACTTATACAGAAGTGAATTTGAGCATATGGGATCTTCGCTCATCTGTAAAAAAAGCCTCACATTTTCTTAAAGAGAAATTTTCGAACAGACATCTAAATGCCCACAATAAAAATATCCTTAACTTGCATAGATCGAATATGGATATTTAATTCATTTTGGATGCCTACGCTTGCTGCAGCTATATAATTAATTATATAAATAAATCCAATAGAGGAGTATCAACACTACTGAGGCAAGCCATGGAGGAAATAAATGACGGAAATTTCTCCATTAAAAGAAAACTGCAGCATATCGGAAACAAGTTTGTAAACGGCTCGGAAATATCGGCTCAAGAAGCAACTTATAATATTTTGGGACTGCATTTATCGGAAGCGTGTAATGGGGCGATATTTATATATACATCACATCCAAACAATCGGGTAAGGATGCTTAAGCCCAGACGTGAATTGGATGCTGTACTGGATCGCTACTCTCAAAGGCCCAATCAATTGGAAGAACTATGCTTAGCAGATTTTGCAGGATGGTTCAGATTTTGCAAAACAAGTAGGAATATTTCTTTAAAGAATGAAAACTACAATGAAGTAGAAAACGAAGATGACACGACAGCTGCACCTCCAATGGCATTAAAAGATGGATCAGGATTTTTAAGGAAAAGGAAGCAAGCACTTATTCTAAATTGGAAACGTTTTAGTGTTGAAAATTCAAGAGCTGATTTCTTCAGAGAAACTGCCATGATTTTTTACCCATGGAGAAATGAGGAGGCCGAGCTCTTAAGTAATGATGTCGAATTCAGAGCTCTAGTTGTTCCAGAGCAAGTATTAGATGTTAATGTTTTCACGAGGACAACAATTGTGTGGAAGAGACGGTTCGATCAATTAAACTACCACCTCTAATATTAGAAGGAAATTTACTGGCAATGGTACAATCTCTTAACAACAAGCAGAGGGAATATTTTGCTCACGTAATGCACAATGTCAGTAAGAAGAAAATCTTCTACGAATATGTCGGAGGTGGTGCTGGAGTGGGCAAACCCCGGCTTATAACGATTATATATCAGTCTTTGACATTGCGCGCTAACTGTGTGCCAGGAACTAACCCCGAAACAGCCAAGGTCTTACTCTGCGCACCCACTGGCAAAGCAGCATTTGGAATTGGAGGTCTAACACTTCACTCCGTTTTTTCACTCCCCGTCAACCAGTTCACCATCGATCTTCGGCCCCTCAATAGTGACACATTGAACACTATTCATTTCATTTGCACCAAATGGCAATGATCGTTACAGTGCAATTACAGGAACTCCGCTTTGGGATCAATTTCGATATTTCGAGCTCACCGAAATAATGCGTCAGCGTGAAGATCAAGAATTTGCCATCGCTTTAAACAACATGACAGAGCGAAATATGACCCACGCTGACATCCAATTAATTAAAAGCAGGGAAAAGACCTCAAACGAGATACATAATGAAGCCATCCATCTCTTTTATTCAAATGCTGGAGCAAATAATTTCAATTCAATAAAACTGGCGAACACGATGACCGGCGAGCTCATTTCGACTGCGAAGGATACTATTAAGTCAAGTTCCTTAACAGAACGCAGCAGAGAAAACATATTAGAAGCTGTGAAGGGTTTCAAGTCATCAAAAACACAGGGAATGCTTCATAYATTGCAGCTCAAACATCGATAAAAGTCAACATAAGTGATGGATTAGTAAATGGTGCTACAGGGGAACTAATGCAGGTGGATACCGAATCGTCTGGATCTGAAAGCAGAGTGGTGCGACTATGGATGAAATTCGCAGAACCAAGAGTTGGAAGCTTTGCAYGTTCCAAGCAGCCGCATAGTCGCAATGCAGATTGGACACCAATCATAAGCGTGGTCCGATCATTCCAATACAAGCGAAATGAACAAATAACTATAGAACGTAGACAGTTCCCTGTCTGACAGGTGGAACGTACGCTCAAGTTGCGGTTCATCTAGAGGGTAGAATTAGCAGATCAGCTTTATATGTAGGATGTAGCAGAGCCACAAATGCCAATGGATTATGTATAATCGGAAAAATGTCTCCTCTGAACCCATTTGGACAGCAGGATCCCATTAAAACTCAACTTAATAGATTGAGGATTTGAGGCGCGGTGACGACATGCTACAGATTTTTAGTCGAAAAAGCGGAACAACGCCTGGATACTTATTTCCAAAATTTAAAGAGTGTAAATAAGCATGTTGCGGATATCAGATCAGATAAWYTGATTTGTTTTGCTGATATTCTGTGCTTTGCTGAGACTTGGACTTTATCTCAAGAAAAATTTCCAATAGAGGGCTATAATCTTATTGCACGCCTTGATGGAGAAACAAGGTCTTCCCGACGATGCTCGGCCAACGGCCTTATAATATACTCAAAACAAGATCGGTGCCCAGATCTATCAGAAGGATCATTATCAAAGAACATCACAGGTTCTTTATCACTTGTGTGCAGGAACCCCACTTATAGACTGCCACAATTTAGAGAGTAAGTGGTGAATGATATCCGTCAGATAAATGAGCAGTTTAATGGACCATCAGCAGTTCTTGTAGACTTTAACATACATATGTCGCCTCACAGCAACTGACGCTTCAGAGGCTCGATTACAACAGTTGGGTTTTCAATCTGCATTGGACAACGCCGCCACAACAAAACAGCAAACAGCAATAGATTTGGTATGGACAAACATGGATCCAGCAAAGACCTCATGTATCACATATCAAACACCATATAGTGATCATAACGGAATATTTTTAAGTTTTAGAAAATAGATATGTTATATACATATGTATGTACGTAGATATACATACTATATGTTAGATTCAATATTATGATAACTTAGTATGATAATATTAGGTGTAA
>NW_017535428.1:6571-7756 GCF_001853355.1 Bactrocera latifrons
TAAAAGACTAAAAGATCTATTTTCTTTATTAAATAACCTTAAAGTTTCTAGCAAACAACCCGGCTAAAAAGAATTAGTAAAATGTTACTGGCCAGTTACGTCTTTAGATTTGCTTAAACACATAGTTACTAAAAGAAAAGCATTTGTRAAAGGTGTATTAGCTTCGGTGCAGCCGAAGTTAACGTTTTTTCTTGTTTTATATGAATTGTTTTGTTTTTGCGTTCATTTATAAATTTAAATTGTTWCATTAGGTATAAGAAATGTATTTATTTATCTACGTATGTACATATTTATACTTTTTGTGAATTGTTTTGGTTTCTGATGTTTATACATATACATATATTCTTTTAATTTGTTAACTATGTATTTATTTTTAATATGTACATGGAAATATATATATTTTTTTTCGTTGAATATGGGTAATATAGGCCTACTGGGGAACCGAGCACCCAAATATAATATCGGTAACGCGCTATTTGCATACCTCAGTGGTAGTGTGGAAATTGTAAAATGCCCAAAAATTATTTATAAAATGCCCAATCTAATATTTTTCAGCAGTGGCATCATTGGCAAATGTTATAAAAAAAAATGCGAGTTTTGACAGCTCTCTCTCGAATCAAAGAGTCTCGTATCATWCTATCCATGGCTGTTAGACTGAGTATGTTCTTTCTATCTTTCGCAATGTTCCTTCATATCTCCATTTATTTATAATTTTTGGACTGTGCACTGAGGTCTACCAATAATTTCACCAATTTGTCTGTACAATTTTGTKACCCAATTTTAGCAATACATTTAGTTCTTTATTTGGTTTGGTTAATTTGGTTAATGTTAAAGAAAAAAGTTATTTTGTGTAAAATTATAGTTATTAAGATTTCAATTTCCAAATGTGCATCAAAAAAGTTCAAATCCATCCACTCAATTTTCCATAGTTATTTCTTATGCGAATTCCTGTGTATACTCATTTTTGTGAGTAACGTATGTAATTGCAGGATTCTGTAAGCAGTTTCTAATCTCTATTTGAGTCATTTTGTGGTACAATCTCAATTTGTGACTAGTTACTATTCACTAAAAAGTCTCAAATCTGAGACCTGGGAGTTAGCAAGTCACAAAACCGAAAAGAACTCTTGCCATTTTGAATATACTGAATAGAGATCATCATACATATTAATCGATTGCCATTTTTTT
>NW_017535429.1:0-3203 GCF_001853355.1 Bactrocera latifrons
TCTTTAAGGATATACATACATATGTATATTTCAGTATACATATATGTACATATGCTACTCAAATGTCGCCAAAACTACTTTTATATAGATGTTGCATATTTTTGGTGAGCTGCTTAAACTTACTGTCGCCTACAGTGTCGCTCAACTATTCTACGTTTCAGTACCACTTAAAAAGTTACAAACATACATACATACATATATACATACATACATACAAGTGAAGCTAATAAAAGCGTATTAAAAAAGCAAAACGAAATTCTTCGTTGGGAGCGGAATCATAGGCATGCATACATATTTAATATTTATTTCTCTTCATATTCTCTGTTTGAATATTTGAGAGAACTGTAAACAAGGTGAACATTGTGATTCGAATTTCTTACTACAATTTCAACAAATGTGGTGAATTCCTTACTTAAATCTAACAAATGTTCGATATCGAACCTTCACCTTCTCTATACTTTACATTCTCTGTGTCACCCGTAAAAACTACGAATATTGTCCTACAAAAACAATAATGGTTTCAAATAGCATCAGCAGCGTCACAAGTCAATATAACAGCCAAGTCGATGCCCAAATTTTGTAGAAAAACACACAACAAAAATATTTTCATTCATGAACGCAAGCGCACTTTCAACAGGCAAACTTGCTTCATTCATAAAAACAAATACCATTACATCTCCGAGCATGCCCTTGCCAACAAGCGTCTTTTCCGAAGTTGGCAAAAGCTAAAAATCATAAATTGAACAATTTCTGATATTCATATGAGAAGGAAGGAAAATTGACAAAATAGTTTATTTGTCGATTTTGAAGTCAAGAAATGTGCCAAAGAAAATATTCAATATTCCTCTGATTTATGTGTACGGTGAATCCGGGTTAAGTAGTATTCCGCTTATATGAAAATCATTCCTCTTAACTGCCCATATCTTGCTGCATCTCATGATTGTTTTTTGAAATACATGGAAATTATTGTTATGTASTCGCTTAAATATCCGCACTCGCTTATGTGCCATATTATATTTTTATTTTTAACAAAGCATAAAAATCTTTATCTTTGATTGTGGCACATAACCGGGATTGACTGTATTTGTCAATGAATGTAAAAACTATTTGTACGCGGCTTGCCAAATTCTGCGTATATATAAAAGTACGTAAGCAAGCTCATACAGAAACATACATATTTACTCTGCTTTGTTCTTGAAGCTGCTACAGCGGCAAGGTAAGCAGTGGCAATTGGCTATCGTTCGTTTGTGTTTTCGGCACAGCTTGGATTTTCTACCAACAACACAATGTTGTGATGCTTTGTTGTCACGTTAGCCCTTCGACACATTGACTCTTTGAAAAAACTTGAGCTTCAGCCATTGGTTGCCCGTGAAACGAAGATTTCGCTTGAAGCAATAAGTGTACACATTTATATACAAAGTTGTGGGCAGACAAATTTACAAACATCATGCGTATGGTTCTTTTTGTTTAAATCCACACATAATTACAAACGTGAATATGTGCGACCGCTTAGACTTTTAACATGTTATCAAAACTTTTAAAGACCTGTAAATGTAAGTTAACGGCAGCAGCCACCCAGGCACTTTACGATGAATATAAACAAATTGTGTCTTCCCACAGTATTACTGCTTGGTCAGCAGAATACTTTAATTAAGAATAAGAAACTAATATATCATTTGTTTTGATAATGAAAACAATTGGTAATTCAATGCTCTGGCATTTCACCACTTAGTGTAATGCTAAAGCATCTTTAGTAATAAGCATATAGAATTGTAAGATTATAAATAGAAGAGAATTAATAAATAAAGGCAGAAGGTATTCAGAAGTCATTCGGAAGGTGACTAGCGATCACCGGAGTACCGACTCAAAACACATTGTTTCATTTCCACCGCGCGTAGCGGAGAAACATTTTTTTTTAATACTTCCTACGCAAGGAAGTTAATTTGTATGACTTTATTATATATCTCCAAAGATGTTAAGGAATTCATCAAGAAATAGTTCAATTTGTACGTACATTCTTGTGTGCTTTGATATAAAATATATATATATACATATGTATGTGTATAAATTATATGCGGTCGTTTGCGCATTGTAAATATACGAATTTGTAAGCGTACATTTCTAAACATTGAAATTAACATATTTTTTTCCATTGGCGCTAACAACTACTCCGTTATTGTCGTGCCCCTGATGTTAAGTGGTGAAACGCACTCATCCCAAACAGTAAATATCCCAAAATTGAAATATCCCTAAATTTTTGACATCGTCAACCTTCTCTATAAAGAGAGAACGTCTATCATAGGGAAGGTTCACGTTTCAAATATCGTAACTTTTCGAAGGGGTATTTGGCAGAGATGAGCCAGTCTCACCACAGACAAATTATAAGCGTGTTTCACCACGAAAATAGCAGTATTGAGCATTTTCTGTGTTAAATGAGAAAAATAATGCTAATTCCAATGTAAACAAATTGACGCCTAGAGATTCGTTTGTTTTCTATGCGCAACCGACTCGGCACATAATTTATATACATTTGATCCGTATATATTTTATATCAAAACATATACTTAGTATATATGTACAAAAGTATGTATGTATATTAAAATTTATCTACATACATATGTATGTATTTCATGATGATTCCATAAAATCAATAAAAATATATAATAGAGTAAAGCTTGTATTATTATCCAAATAATTGATAGAGTTAAGGTAATTAGTTTTAAATTTGTACATTCACCTTAAAAGTTTTGATATCATCTTAAAAGATCTAGCGGTCGCACATGTGCTCATACAAATACATATAATTATGTGTGCATGTAAACAAATATGACAGACCATACGCATAATGTTTGTAAATTTGTCTACATGCAACATATGTATGTAAATATGGACACTCAATGCTTCATGAAAAATCTCCGTTCACACGGTCAGCCAATGGCAAAGCTCACTTTTTGTCAGAGTCAATGTGGCGACAATGCGTCACAACCTTGTATTGTTCGTAGAAAATCCGAGCTGTGCGAAAAAAAAAATAAACGAACGGCCGCCGATTGTCTCGACAATAAACCAGCATACATATATACGTATGACTGTATAAATACAGTCAATCCCTGTTATGTGCCACAAGCAAAGATACAGATTTTTGTGGTTTGTTACAAATAAAAATATAATATGGCACATAAGCGAGTGCGGATACTTAAGCGAGT
>NW_017535429.1:3665-7680 GCF_001853355.1 Bactrocera latifrons
CTGCCATATTGACTTGTGACGCTATTTGAGACGTTTGTTGTTTTTGTAGAACAATATTTTTAGTTTATGCGGGTGACATACATATCTACATGTGATCGCATATAAGTATGTATGTTGTGTATAGATTATTTGTGTGGGAATGTCATACGAACATATTTACATGTGTACGCATATATGTACATACGAATGTATGATGCTCTGATATAGACAGAGAACGTCTATCATAGAGAAGGTTCACGGCGCGGAGATCGTAAAAATATTTTTGACTAACTCGGTCGAGATGGAGGAGTTTCACCACTGCCAGCGTGAAATAAAAATTATGCTAAAACTATATATTGCGCTAACAGACGTATGTTCGCTCTTTTACTTATATTTCTATACGGTTTACATGCAGAATTTTTTTTTTGCATATTTAGGAATGCAGGTGCAATTGAATACACTTTAATTAAATAACTTTTTCAAAGCAATATTCATAGTTTTTTCTTGTATTTGATATATTCATACTTATGTGCATACTTCATTACGTACAGTTAGCAAAAAAAACAACTTGTACACCATTCAAAGTAAAGTAATTTTCTTATTTGGTTAGATCTGKCCTTAATTAATATAGTCATTTTATATTAGCAATAAGAGGAGTTTTTGTCTATTTTTAAATGTGTGTATAAGATTCTGCTTTTGAYCGATTTTTTAAAAGTTACTTTTGAAAATATATTAGGTGGCAACGTTGCTATGCCAAAAAAAAAGTTGCACACTTGTTAGTTTGTGACAGAAAAATATCCCGTTATAAATTTGCTGAACAAAAACAATGTATTTTGCATTATAAGTAGTAAATCTATAAATTGCGACAATTCATTCTCTTTTTGCGTTCGAATGATAGTAAAAGATATGGATTATACGATTATAAAGCTGTGGAAAGAGAATATTTCAATACGAGAAATCGGGAAAATAGTGAATAGACCGCATACTACTATTCATTATGTTGTCAAAACATTCCAAAAGAACGGATCTGTGGGAAGACTTAGTGGAGGTGGTGGTCCAAAAAAACTAAATACACCTCAAATTCAACGGAAAGTTTTAAATTATGTAAAAAAAGACCCAAAAATTTCTGCCATCAAAATCGCAAATGATCTGAAAAATGCAGAAATAGTTGACGTCACTCYACAGACAGTAAGAAACTTCCTCCGTTCCCAGGATTTGAATTCATATCCAGTTCGGAAGAAGCCTCTCCTCTCTAAAGCAAATATTAGAAAGGGCTTAGTGTACGCAAAGGAGTACTTACACAAGGATAATTCGTTTTGAGAAAATGTAATCTTCACGGATGAATTTAAATTCAATATATTTGGAAGTAATGGACGCAAGTCTGTATGGAGAATGGAGGGACCGGCACTAAATCCTCGTAACATTACACATACGGTTAAGCACGGTGGGGGAAATATTATGGTTTGGGCTGCACGAGTGCTAATAGAGTAGGTAATATTCTTTTCATCGAGGGTAAAAAAAAATTAAATGGATATTCTAAAAAATAATTTGCTGCAGTCCGCTCAAAAAATGGGCTTAGGGGATGGATTTATGCAAGACAATGACCCAAAGCACTCAGCTGTCATGGTAAGAGAATGGTTGCTTTATAACACCAAAAAAGTGTTTCCTCATCCTCAGAGCCCAGATTTAAATCCGATTGAGCAAAGATATCTGGCAAAGAAACCTTGAAAAACGCTTTTAAGAATATACGGAGTTCTATTGCTCAAGATGTAACGCAAAATCTGGTACATTTGATGCCAAGAAGACTCTTAGCTGTTAAAGAAGCTAGAGAGCACCATACAAAATAATAAAAGCACAAAAATTCTACTTTTTTATAGTTACGTTAAGTTCTTTTTGATCTGCACAAGTATTTTTTTCTTTGCATATGAATTTTAGCATGTTTTTGTTATTGTTACTTTTTTAACATAAAAATATTCAAAATCGAAAAGGATTTTTATTTAAATTGAATTATTGCTTATAGGCTTTAATTTATGTTTAATAACTATTATATACTCTTTCTAATTTCATTTCTATGTTTAATTTTATTTTAGTTCAATAAGTGTACAAGTTGTTTTTTGCTAACTGTATGTATTTATATAACAAACTATAATAATATATTATAAAAATTAAATATATTACAATAGTGATAAATGTACATATGTAAAAGCTTTATCATTCAAAGCTTACATATGTATGTAAGAATATTCACATGTATCATAACCATATGTGTTTATGCTCGCTTTCGCGAATTCAAATCTTACAATATTATCACTTATCAGTAATAACAAGTGCGTGCTGCTCATATGTACATATGTATGTACATAAATATGTGCGTATGACATTCCCACACAAATAATCTATACACAACATACATACTTATATGCTTTCACATGTAGATATGTCACCTGCAAAAATTACAAATATTGTTCTACAAAAACAACAATGATTTCAAGTAGCATCAGCAGCGTCACAAGGCAATATGGCAGCCAAATAGCTGATGCCCAAATTTGTTGAAAAACACAAAACAACAACATTTTCATTCATAAACGCAAGCGCCTTTCAACAGGCATAAAAACAAACACCATGACATCTCCCCGAGCATGCCCTTGCCTACAACCGGCTTTTCGCGACGATGGCAAAAGCTAAAAATCATAAATTGAACAATTTCTGATATTTGTATGAGAAGGAAAAAGTGACAACCCCGCAAATATAAGTATTCAAATATATTAGAATAAAATTGAAAACATAGTTTATTTTTCGATTTTCAAGTCAAGAAATGTGCCAAAGAAAATAATCAATATTCCTCTGACTTATGCGTACAGTGAATCCCGGTTAGGTAGTACTCCACTTAAATGAAAATCATCCCTCTTAACTGCCCATATCTTGCTGCATCTCACGGTTTGTTTTTTGAAATACATATAAATTATTGTTTTAAGTACCACTCTCTCAAGTATTCGCACTCGCTTATGTGCCATATTATATTTTTATTTTCACAAACCACGCACAGCTGTATCTTTGATTATGGCACATAACCGGGATTGACTGTACTTGTCAAGGAATGTAAAAAATATTTTTACGCGGCTTGCAAAAATCTGCGTCGATATATATGCAAGCTTACACACAAACATACATATTAACGCTGGTTTGTATGCGAAGCTGTACAGGAGCGAGGGAAGCGGTGACAATCGGTGGCCGTTCGTTTATTTTTTTCCGCACCGTTCGGATTTTCTACCAACAATACAATGTTGTGACGCATTGTCGGGCCATTGACTCTTTGACAAAAAGTGAGCTGACCGTGTGAACGGGGATTTCTTATGAAGCATTGAGTGTACATATTTACATGCATATGTTGCATGTAGACAAATTTACAAACGTTATGCGTATGGTCCGTCATATTTGTTTATATGCACGCATAATTATATGTACGTATGTATATGAGCGCATGTGCGACCGCTAGATCTTTAAAATGATATCAAACCTTTTAAGGTAAATTTAAAACTAATTGCCTTAACTTATATAAATTATTTGGGTAATAATACAAACTTTACTCTATTATATAATAATACCCAACGATTACCCTCCTCCCGCCCAACCGACGCGAGAGTTTTTAGCGTTGCGATCTTAAGCTGCAACAAACAAAAGAAACAAGCTGCAAAGCTACAGAAACAAAAATTTCAACAGCCAAAATTAAGAATTAGATTAATGTTTATAATTTTTAAATGTTACTTGTTAAGAGTAGATAAGATAATTTTTTTAATTGTAAAGAGTGAATCTGTTAGATTAAATGTGCTGGAATGAGAATTGAAATCGTGACATATACGGCGGAATGGTTCGTTTAACTCGAAATTTGTTCGAAAAAATTTTAAAATTAAAGGTCTAAACTGCCTGGTAGAGCGAGCGGGAATGTTAAAATTAATATCAGACAAGAGAGATGGGCTACAGACTGACCCATTGATGAGTTTTAAAAGAAATATTATACCAAGCATTTCCCTACGAC
>NW_017535430.1:0-458 GCF_001853355.1 Bactrocera latifrons
AAGGCTGGTGAGGGAAACTTCCCAATTGCAGTTTTTGAGGCTTGGCACGATTGAGAATTGTTTTGACATTAAGACTTCTACTGACTTGCCATGTATGCCAAAGACGTATCTTCTCTCTGAGCTTCGTCATTACCACATTGAACCAGACAGTATGTCCCAATTGTGGACGCTCTGTGTGATTCCAATCAGTCAAGCCTACCGCAGTATAATCCATATGTAGCTAAGAGGAAATGGCGATGTTGGGGTCCACATTTTATTTTAGCCATGAGCGTTGTCCTACCTTCCTACGAAGTCAATTTGTAGAGTTATTGTCGATGTTCCTCGTTAATGATTTCACTTTTTCTTATATTTAATTCATATCTTCTTCTTGATTGGCGTAGWCACCGCTTACGCGATTATAGCCGAGTTAACAACAGCGCGCCAGTCGTTTCTTCTTTTCGCTACGTGGCGCCAATTAG
>NW_017535430.1:3448-20156 GCF_001853355.1 Bactrocera latifrons
AATAAATGGTAGTCAGTAGAAGGCAGGTCTGTCTTACAAGGCTGGTGAGGGAAACTTCCCAATTGCAGTTTTTGAGGCTTGGCACGATTGAGAATAGTTTTGTCATTAAGACTTCTACTGATTTGCCATGTATGCCAAAGACGTATCTTCTCTCTGAGCTTCGTCATTACCACATTGAACCRGAMAGTRTGYCCCAATTGTGGAYGSTCTGTGTGATTCCAATCAGTCAAGACTACCGAAGTATAATCCATATGTACCTAAGAGGAAATGGCGATGTTGGGGTCCACATTTTATTTTAGCCATGAGCGTTGTCCTATCTTCCTACGAAGTCAATTTGTAGAGTTATTGTCGATGTTCCTCGTTAATGATTTCACTTTTTCTTATATTTAATTCATATGGCAACCAATATCATTGCTTTTCAATGCATCCGGTTATTTTTAGTGTCTCCCAGACAATTTCTATTGAGTAATTCTTCTAGATACTCAACTTCAAACTTTTTTGGCCAACTACTTTCAAAGCGGCTGAATTTTTTATTGGCTGCTTAAATGAAACGCTCCACTGTGCAGTAAGCAATTTATAGCAAAAGATATTCTTGTGGGTTATAAAACTGCAATATTTTCCAGGCAATTCGATTTGACGTATTTATTGCAACCATCTACCGAGTATCAGTCGTTTGGTTGTCAATAGCAACCTTGTTGCAGGCCCATTTATGCAAGCAAATAGCATAAATTCTCGATAGTTGAATGCAATAAAACTTGCTTAGCAAAGTCGAACGACGGCGTTTATGCACAGAAAGCAAAAAACAAAAGTAACAAMAGAAARAAACAMRAAAYAAATTAAAATACTAGAGAGAGAAATGAAATAAAATAAAAACACCTGCAATTTAGTTGAGTTCAAGCGAATAAATAAAATGTCAATAAAACGGTGAAATAYGTTCAATGGCATTCTCTTTGCGCAACGCAACGAATAGCCGAACTCAAAGTATTAAACTCGTTTGTTTAGATTTGTTAGCGCACTTTTCGTTCACCGGCGACTGCTGCCAGTTTCAATATACATTTATCAAAGCCAATTTGCCTTTGTTCAAGACAGCAACAAAGCGGCAAAATAAAACATGAAAACCATAACGAAAACGCATCGGCATATAAATCGAAATGCGCCTGAATGTGGCGCTAAATCTGTCAAAGCACATCAAAMTTTTTCATATTTCCGCCAAAAAGTAGGCTTCATAAAAGCATTKTGTGTTAAGCAATCACACACCCATACACATATTCTCACATTCCTTGCATTTGCGTTCGTTGCGGCAGCGCTTTGTACAAACAATGTCCGATTGCCGACTGTCACTCACTGATTTGTCAAGGTCACTTTGTTGTTGCTTTTTTTATTTATTTTCCATTTGGACTCCGTTGGGTTTTTTTTTCGACTTTTCCGACCAACAAGTGACAAAACAATTCGGAAAACGAGTGATGCCTTGCTTCTGCTAACGTAAAATCCAATAAATCACAGCCTCAGTTAGCGCTAATGCGTGCGTGTGTATGCTGGCGGTGGGGTGAGGCCATGGCGGTTTTGGAGCGAGTGCAATGCCGTAACAGTCCACAACACTGAGCATCAAAAATGATTTAACGTCCTGCTGTGTAACGGCTTATGGAATGGTATTGACAAAAAAATTTGAAACAAAAAATATTTAAAAATCGGGCTGTGGAAAATATCAAAAAGGCTCAATACTGGAAAYCCAACTGAGAAAAACTATAAAATGAATTTAAAAGTTAGTTGGGATTCCAAAGCCTACTATCTAAATAACTGGCTTCGGCGGAAATGTAATGTTAATTTTTTCACGTTAAAGGTKCTATTCTTGCGGCTGTTAGCCTTAGAAAGTGCAATTAATGTATATCTATATTTTCTTAAACTTAGACTCACTTCAGTCTCAATTCTGCAGAGAGTTTTCGTAAAAGCTTCAAGCTTTTTGGTTGCCACTCTTAAAAGTATATTTTCGAAGAGGGGGACGCGGTTTCAAGGCACTATACAAGTATGGCTGAAGTTTAAAAAAAATTGGTTCAGTTCAGCTCCTAAAGTGAAGAGTAGTCAGTCTTCAATTAGTCAGGTGCATATTTTTGCACGGTGTCACCGATGGAATCTGTTCCAAAACTCATTTGAAAAATATATATGTCGACGTAGTGACTCAATATCCTTATTTATCACACATATATTCGTATTGATGTATTATTTTATATAAGATTTAGTAAAAATACATTTTATTTAGCATAGTTAGAACGATCTGACTTGGGTCAAATATGTACCAGTTTCTTCAAAAACTCGTTGCCGGTTTGAAGGTAGTTTTATAATTTCGTTGAAAACCGAAACAGTCCGAGTTTACAAGATTTAATGATGTAGCAATAACTTGCCGTCAAATCTGGACTATAAAACCTCCGAACTAAGCTCCCGTAGCTTTTGTCGAGTCACTATTGATTTGTGTGTCCTACTGCTGTCCTGATTGAAACAATTCCTTTCATATTGGCCAAAGCAGGCAGCTTTTTAATGATATCTCCCTTCAGACCATCCAATTGCGTATAGAGCAGGCCCGAGTTTAAAGTTTGACGATGATTTACTGCCAATCTCACCAAAAACATAGATATCYCATCTCGATGGTCAATCCTGGATTGGTCACCGTTTGTACGAGCTCTCTGCAATTCGACCACAACCGTTTTGGTTTGACGTTTTCGTAAGCAATCCACTTTTATCATCAATATCCGTCTTGAACCATAATTCCGCTTTAGAAAAGGAACGACTTTGTTGCCGTTCGTTGATGCAATTCGATTCATGAGTTTTTCTTATGTTAATTCGTATTGCAGCCATACGTCGAGCTTGTTTTTGAATTAAGCCTTAGTTAACGTTTCCTTAGACAATGCTTAACTTCAAGGGTATATAGAATCAGTACTTGCCTGCTGATCGGACTCCACGAATTTATTTATTTTGGTCAACATTTTCGACAGTTGACCTTCCAGAAATCGAAATGGCTCGTAGCTGGCTATAAGTTTTCTTGCATTTTCGTCTTTATCGCGGAAATATGGAGTATTTTGTCTTAACCGATTTCCATCTTTGACGTTTGAATTATTAGTGAACGGATCACAAAATTGTCGGAGACGTCTTTTATGTACCAAGTGTTGTCTTTTTAACAACGCGAATTACAGTTTATTAAAGCTCTCATCTAGTGCTGTTGTTACTAAGTTTTCTTATACTATATATTATATCGTTATTATTAGTGTAATTAATTACCTGAAAATTAAAGGTATGTTAATCTTATTAAATCAGATTGATTGTTTTAAGACCACTTACCCGGTTTGGGGCCAATTGGAAATTTCAATTGTAGCCAGATCGTTCTCTACYTGGTCCTTCCAACGGAGTGGAATTCTTGCTCTCCCTATGCTTCCTCAGGCGGGTACTGCTCCGAATACTCTCAGAGTGCTTTCATCAATTGGGAAGACGKGCCCTAAGCAGCGMAGCCACTGTCTCTTAATTCGCTTAACTATGTCAATGTTATCGTAAAAATCGTACAGCTCATCGCTCCATTGAYTGCGATATTCGCCGTTGCCAATACGTAAAGTACTATAATTTATCTATTAATCTAAAGAACCTTTCRCTCGAAAGCTCGTGACGTCGACTCATCAGATGTCGTAATGGTTCAAACCTCTATACATAGCATATAACAGGACGAGGATGATGAGTGAKGGTGATGAGTTRGAGAGTTATTCTGCGTCGGATTTCGARTCGAGACGTTGYTGTTGGTATTAATGATGCTTCCAAGATAGACGAAAGYGTCTACGACTTCGAAGTTATGACTGTCTGCAGTGACACGAGAGGCAAGTTGCGAGTTCGACGACTGTTTGTTTGGTGACAGAAGATATTTCGTCTTGCTCTCTTTCACTACCAGACTTAATCTCTCTTAAAATCAAAATAGACTTGTTTAATGTTGTTTGGCCACAACATCACACATTTCGAGCTGCATTACATGTAGTTGTATATAAGTAAAAATTAATGCATTTATAACCAAAAATGATCACCAATTACACTACCCTTTCCTATATTATTCACATGTCATCTAAAATTTGTATTGGAGCAACTGTGAACACCAATTTTGTACTCTCTTTTCTGATAGTAACGAAAATGAGGAAACAGAAATGTGTTGCACAACAAAGTAAAACACACACCAACTSTCCAGCTTTGTTGTCATTTTTGACTAGTGACGAATGAGTGAAACGATTCCCAATGGTTTTTATTCCGACTGCAACAAGTGTTGTAATGGTGTTGAAATGTGGTTGGCATTAATCGGTTTAAAAAAGAATTTCAGGAAAACYGTAAAAAAAGGAAACATAGCGAATCGCTTGCGCTCGGCTATGAAATGTCACTCACTTGTATCCGTATTTTTGTTAATCCCGTTTGAGAGTTACATACGCAGAGTTGCATTTGCTTTGGTCACATGCTGTTGGTAGTTCCTTCAATCGTTTAATGCTGACAGTTGCGTAAATGTGACGTATCGTTACATCACATCACAGCTCGATATAATGACCGAAAGTTAAGTTCGTAATTTTTTTCAGGTTTCGGTTATTTTTGAAGCATTAACAGAACTCGTGCTGTTATAAACTCGGCTATACCTCGTAAGCGGGTCTACGCCAATAAAAAAGAAGAATAAGAACACTTTAAAAGATTGAAGACATGCAATATCTCACACTTTTCGGTATAAAGTTGGAGTTGGCTCTCCCTTTGTCACCTCTGTATTAATTAAGTGTATTAAAGAATTTTCGAGAGCTTGATTCATATCTAACAGTTTCGGCAGCGTATAATCGAAATGAAATCTCACTTATTTTAACTGTGACTGCTTTGGTAATAAGTCGGGTATAAGTGATATCGGAAAGCGGTATTGTTTTGTTCTGCTTAGCTTTTGAGACCAATATAAACCCATATAGTTAGTAACACTAAAAAAAAATAAATAAAAAAAACACATAATAACCTGAATCGGCCTAACCATCTCCGCCCGACCGTCCGTATTTACGCAGATCAGTAAGTCAGTCTTTGTGAGTTATGGATCTGAAACTTTGAACACGTTCTGCTCTCTTCAAGAAACTCGTCATTTGTCGGAACTGGTGATATCGGGCCACTCTATCATATAGCTGCCATACGAACTAAACAATCACACTCAATTGCTTGTATGGAAAACTTTTGTATTTGATAAGATATCTACATCACATTCGGCGTGGAAAATTTTCAGTGACAGCGCTATAATCTCGGAAGAAATTTTTCAGATTAGACCATTATAACATATAGCTGCCATACAAACTAAATAATCAAAATCAAGATAGCTAATTTTTTAAATCCTTTTATGCTAATTAAATGCACGTGAGCTTGAAACTTTGATGCAACCAAGGTACACGTTTCTTCTTCTTTTTCTTCTCTTTTGTAGACCTTATTATTTTACATACTCAAGAGCGCAACTTCTGTTGTGATATCATGCCCCTAGTACCATTTTRAAAACTCAATCGAAAAACCATAAATACTCAAGTGCATTAGTCCAACGACTACGACATATGCTATGCTTAATTTGTTTCAAACTTTTTTCATACGTTTATTCCCGCCATACTTTTTCTCGAAACCCCAGCACCAGCTGCAACGGGTAACGGGCGGACCCCTGCTGCYATCAATAATCGCCAATAAAGCATGAATTGTCACATAGAAACGCAATCAGCAGAATCTACTGCCGAAGCATAAGCACTGGTGCAACAACAACMACTATGTATATGGCAGCAACAACAACATGTTGTGATGCTGCATAACTTCGGCACACAAATTTCAGACTGTCAAACTCATTGTTGTCTGTCTGCCGACTTAAAAGGCAGCTAATTTCGACAGCCAGTTAGCAGACAGCAACGGCCGAGTCGAATTTTTCGCTCCTCTGACATTTTTTTGCGCTGCTTTTGCTGCTTTGCTGCGATGGGCTTGCTTGTGTTGTGTGTCGGTACACAAAGGAGCAGTAAACTTTCATCAAAGTCCATTAAATTCATAAATCAATGTGCAACACAAAGCGAAGGCGGTTAGAAATAATGAATGAGAGCGTGAACAGAGATACAAATGCAAAGAAGAMGCAAAACTAAAGAAAAAGAAAAACCAAAAGTCAACGCGCCTGTGAAAGGAGCCGCCTGGCTAACGCATGTGWGTCTGAGTCCAAGCGACAGCCTGCTGCGAAGTCGTTCAACCAAAACACATCTTTGTGTATACTATATGTGTGCGATTTGTGTAGTCATATGCGACATACGCCAAATTTCAAGTCAATTTGTGCTCAATGAATATTAGTCCACCGCCTAGCGCTCGACATGGCGTCCATTTAACGGCAGGCGGACGGAATTTTTGGCAGCAACGACAATAAACGCCAAATGACTTGCAAGTTGCCGTYGTTTTCGTCGCCGTCGCCGCCAACACACTGTCTGTYGTCCGTCTTGGTCGTATGGGCGTTAGCCCTGCAATATTATTAGCCATTTCTGTTCGCTATTAATTTTTAAGTATGTTTTTATTATTGCAAAATTTYTTGCCTGCTCGCTRARAGGCGGATTTTATAGCTGCCGGAAATAGCAAAATAACGGCTTAGCATGCAGCTCGTGCCCGTCTTGTCAGCGTCCGCCTATTCGTTGGCAGCGAGTCGATGAAGTCATTGCACTTGTGCGCGCCTGCAACTTTTTTACTACTTGAAAACTATATAATTGTTCTGATGGCTTTATTGGCTGACAGTTTGGGGTTTGGCGTGAGTCAGCAAAACCGGCTGAAMGGATAGTGATTTGGTAGTAGAGTGATAAGTTCCTAATGTCTTTAAATGGAAGCTAAAATCTACAAAACTAATAATTAATATTTATGTTGATGTGGTCACAAGGGAGCATTAAATATTTTGCTACCACGAGTAGCTCTTCATTAATTGCCTTTGAGTTTTGTAACGGATTTCAGAGACCATAGGTTATGTGTTGAAAAATGTAACGTTTGAATTTTTCTGACATAAAGTACGACACTTCAGGGCAAAGACAAAGAAAGCTACATATTATATTTCGTATACCGTCTAAACAAAGTTCCTTCTTTTTGCATATGTATATATTTTATAAAAAGAAATTTCATGTTTCTATCTTTCGGAAGACCATAAAATATATTTTTAGAGMGAAGCAGAGATCCGAATGACAATACTGCCATATTAGCTTTCTCAAGTTGGAGCCTTTGAAAGTACAGTAAGAATTATTCAATATTAATCCCTTTTATCGAAGAGTACTAAGAGCGATATTTGGTCAACATGATCAACCAATCAAATAGGTTTGATAGCCAAATATCCACAGTTATTGCTACAAGGGTCGACCATAATTACTAGAATATTTGCTCTATTTGGCCAAATCAACATTTATACTACTACTGTTTATTGTCAAATGCATTTTTCTTAAATATTCGTAAAGATTCTAAAACTATTCTTAAACTGTCTTTTGAAGCATTTGGCGTTCAAGAATCCTGTGACGACAATTAAAACGTCAGCAGATCGATTGTTAGACGAAATCATCATCATTTCTTGTATCCTATTTCCTCTACATCTGCTCCTGTTTTTTGCTAACATTTCAGTTCGTTGCACGATTTTTTTTTTTTTTTCTGAAAAGATCTCCATAACGTGGTATTACGCCTCTCTTACAACTTTATTTGGTGTTGCTATTCAGAGCTTTTGAGTAAACTTTTGCAGCGTCTTTTTGCAGTGTATGACCCATCCATCTTCATATCGCCTTGGGTTCCAAGTTACAAATTGTCGTCATAGCTGATGAAGTTAGGACACCACACCTTGACGATACGATGTAAGCATCTGTTAATAAAGCTCCGAATTATTGACGTGAGTTATAGTGTGAGTGGGTTATAAACCAGGTTACAGATTTTTTTGTCCTTTTTGGCCTGAGTATTTTTTTTCTTTCTTGTTTTGTAAATGCACTTTTGTCCATTGTCTCTTTCTTCTTCGCGCAATGAGCTGTTCTGCAAGTGGAACAATAATATCTTTCTGTTAAAACTTTTTATGGAAATTTTCCTAATAAACGATATGGACATTTAAAAAAGATGTTATGTGGAGCTCGAACAAGACCTTAAGCTACAATTTGCTTCATATTCTGTTTTGTTCAGCAGTTCTAACCTTTTGATCAGAGATATGTCAACTTCTTCCATGTCCTCTTTATAGAAATCCAATTCTTTAGGTCAGTTAGTCACAACCCTTGAACCATCCGTTTGCTTTCTGAAGCCTGCGGACATTATAGGGCTCTGACACTTACTCAAAGCAATAATTTCACCCTGCCATTTCAGTACCATTATACCGGTTTCACTAATGCGAATTTTACATTCACCTTTTTTCAAACGTTCTCTTATGATTGACAAGTTCTTCCTATTTTGAATACATTTTACCAAGCAAGCAAACGACAAAGTTTTCAAGAGATTATATAAGGTGAAAAAACGATCAAAAATCAAAGCAGTTGCTGGATTGCGAATAGTTTCGCACAATTTAAAAACGACTCTCTCCCCTAAAGCTCCAGATAATGTTRAGCATTCCTCTTTATACTCCTAATCATTCACTTTACGAGTCACACTTTTGCCAAATTTTAATACCACGTTTAGTCCGCTTCAATGGAAGTTTCTGCTTTAGAAAAGTTCGTCCTTTAAATTTTATCATAGATTCATCGATGTTTTGACACAAAGAGTTATATATCGGTACGAGCTTTGACAAACTTATATTTCAAATAATTGATAGCGTCTTCCATCTAATAAAGCTTAGCTGCTCTTTCGTTTTTCTCATAAAAAGAAAAAATCCTTGTGGAAAATGTTGAAAACTTCCAACTCAGTTGCATTCCTTGAAATTCGAGCCAACAGTAATAGAAACGCAAAGACGAATTAAAACTGATGGTTCCCCTCATATTACCGGAAGATGGTAACTATCATTGGGTAGTATTAGCATTGCATTATAAAGTACCGAAACTTCATCAGCCTTCCTCGGAGACTCGGATATTTGGTGCTCAGAATCTGGAATATACTTTGAATCAGAAGCACTCAAATCACTTAAGTCAGAGTCGCTGGAATTTTTAATCGGCAAAATGTCGTCATCCATCAGATTTCCGGCAGATTTGTTTTGGTATTCATTCTATAGAATTGAAAGATATAAATTCAATCAATATACATAAAAGACAGTATACTTATTGAACGACACAAAATCAGCTGAAATGGTTCAAAAAGTACTTCGAACTACCAAAGAGAACTATCTGTCCTATCCTATCCAAATKGAGCTTGAACTGTAATTTTGACGATTTTTTTTATTTCTCTTGAGTGCATGATCGCCATGTAGTGTAAGGATTAAGTGAACATATTGTGTTTTTAAGGCTATCAGGATTTGCTGTAGACCTGTGCGCCTCCCAACTATTATCACTGTATATGCTGTCAAATGCCGTCCTATGGTCAACGAAAAGCAGCCAAATGGTCAACTAGTTCATTTAATCAATTCTGGTACGTAGGGTATTCTTCTCATTAACGAACGAACAATTCGGGTGTATTCCAAACTTTGCTTTCACAGAGATCGGTCAAATTTTGTTTCAATACAGTTGAGATGAATGCTGGACAGTACTTTGAACGTAATGAAGAGAAGCATATTTCCGTTATGGTTTTTATATTGGCAAATGTCGCCTTTCTTTAGGAGAACCACTGAAATACGACACAGTGAGTTCTGGGGAATCTTCTCTTCTACATRTATATTAAACTCAAAAGCAGGAGTTGAGCCATTTATGCTGGACACACTTTCAAAGCTTCAGCTTGGACGAAATGCTGGAATAATTTCCGAAAATCTTATTAATGGATAGTCAAATATCTTGCTATGCCGGAAAGTGAACATTAATTACTTTGGAAGGAATGAGTCAGATGTTCGACTGAGGGTTCACTTATTTGTAGTTGATTCAATTGATTTTTCGTAGATTCTTTTACCTTACCTTTAATGAAAGTTTCGTCGGTTTTTCATATCCAATATCATTATCTCTGCAACATTATTGTGGTCCACAACTTGCATCCTTTTACCAGGCACTGTGTTCGATATCTTTGTAGGTGGAAARCGTAAAAATCCCTGTCTGTCTCACCGGATGGGTCAGCCAATAATTTTCTGCACATTTTTTCGCCTTAATGGCAACTCACTTCATTGCATGCATACGACTTGACTTTAATGCCACGCGCCAGCCATCGCAGAGCAACGCCGAGAAGCCACTTTTATTATTTTCATTATTGCAATTTCTGCTGATGTCTCACATGTCCACCCAAGAAACGATATTTATGACTTCCTTAACTGGCGCTTAATGCAGCAAAGGAAAAATGAAGAAAACAATAACGCTACAGAACGTAACACCGGACACACTTGCTGTCACACGCGCCGCCATCAGTGCGGCAAGCATTAAGACGCCACAAGCGAATCGCCATMGCAGAGTCAGGGYGTCGCAGAAAAAGTATATRAATACAACAGCAACAACGATGCGTGTACAAACGACAGAGTTGTCAACGGATGCACTGTAATGTTGCTGACGCTGCAGCTATGCTTGCGCCGGCTGGCAACAATGGCAATGGGCAACATATTGTAAATGCAAAGTAGACACATAAAAAATTGCTCGAAATTGAGCGTAAAGGCGCGGCGCGCAGATGGCAGTTAAGGCAAAGGTCTGCGAACGCCAAGTAAAAGTATGTGTTAGTGTGGCTTCATAAGTGTTGAAGCGGGGTGTAAGTACTTCCTGTAAGAAGGGTCCACGACTGGGGCACAAAACATACAAATATAAACACAGATCAGCACTAAAAAGTAACGGTATGAAGATGTGAGTAATTGTGTGAGGTGTATATGTGAGCGTATAGTATGTGCGAATATATGTATGTGTGTATTTATTTATATATTATATATGTGTGTATGAGAATTCCTTTTGCGGTCATAATCCGTATTATTACTGCCAATTTTGCTTATCACATACACATACAAAGCTTTTGCATGTCCACATATACACACACATGCATATTCGCTTCTTATTGCTGTAAATAATATTAAAATTGTCCATGTCACTTATGGGCAATTTGCGTTTTGTTCATTTGTTCCGCTGCATGGCATTCAAAATAATGTCATAACATTTCTTGTTCTCCTTTGTTTGAGCTTTTTTGCACAATACAGCGCAATATTTCTGCTGACATACTCATATCCCGAAACTGATATGAAACTTTATTATTCTGTATTTATTTATATGATTGCCCACATACATATGTAATGCATAAGCCGTACCGTTACCGTTCGCCGAACGACTCCATTGACAGCACTTTTATTCATAATAGTTGCTATGGCACCCAAAATGCAAATTATGCTGATAAGAAGTGGCATAGTTTTTTGGGTCATGTGACAGAGTCCAAAGATTGCACGAGTGTTGACAGTTGAGAAAAGGGTTGACTCAATCCGTAATAACTGTCAACGTTTTAATCGCATTGCTTGCGATAAAGGCGCAGTAAAGAAGTAACAATAAGGATTAGTTTTGATTGCATATATTATTGTTGTTGTAGTGGTAATAAATTTTGCCGATACAGTTTGTTGTACAAAGAGGTAAATACATATGTATAATACTTATAGGAATATATAGTAAATTTGCAAATATAACACCATACGGCAAAGTAAATTTTTTCTCGGTATTGGACCAAAACTTTGGTGTACAAGTGGGTTTGAAAGTAAAAAACAAAAACACAACAAATAGTTTTTCGGCAAAATCATTTTAATTTATTTAAAATACAGCTTTTTGCACGGTCAAAGAGCATGCCGAACGCGTGCTTTAGCTCGTTGGCCGGTATGGCCGCCAGTATGACGGCGCAAGCCTTTTGAATGGCCTCTACGTCTGCATAAAACTTTCTTTTCMTGAGCAAATGCATGTYTTCCGAAACGRAAGAAGTCGCAYTGTGCCATATCAGATGAATACGGGGAGTGGTTAATGGTGAAAATGTGATTTTTGGTCAAATAATCGGYCAYRAGCATCGATCGTTGAGAGCAATTTTTGGTCGTCAGTCAATTTGTGGATAACAARCCRTGCACRYACCTTTCTTAAGCCCAAATRTTCGGTCAAAATGCGATAAGTCGATGYTTTGGAGATGTTCAATTCCATTTCCATGARTTTCAATGATGATTTCGTCTAATTTTTGATGAATTCACGCACAGTTTGGTGATCACGGATTTTGATTGGAACTTTGAAAACGTTGAAACCACTCGTGCACTCTGCCACGGGATAGTCAATCATCGCCATAAACTTGTTTCATCAATTGAAACGTTTTGGTAAAAGTTTTACCAATTTTAGCACAAAATTTAATTTTGGCTCTTTGTTCGAAGCTCATTTTTGCACCGATAACACAAACATACTGACACTTAAAACGCAATAACTTCACTTTCAATCAACGAAATATCATTAAATTCTCGCTGGACAATTGATAAAGATAGCAAATTCTAACGCAGCAGTCGTTATATATATGGCTCTCGATAGACTTTTCAGTATATTAATTGATATTACGTGAGAAATTCAACGGCTGTTTGGAACTTTTCTTCAAATCACTCTCCCAGAATAGTGGATTATCGTGGATTTACCTCAAAATTTGTATTATTCATTATTCACATTTTATTTATATTCAGCACAATAAAAGGGTCAGCTAGAAAGTATAGCATAGTGAATTGGCGATTATATGGTATTCGTGGTAAGAGAAGGTCTTAACTCAAGGCATTAGAGTTTGACATTACTCTGGTATACTCGACATCAATTATATGCAGATAACTCGATTTCGGCCATAATAACAAAAAGCAGTGAATCTATTATGCAAGAAACAGATGTTTGAAAATTCTTATATTAGGTACATGAAGGCTAGGGATAATATTAACCTAATTTTGACCGTTTTCGGCATAACGACTTATTATTACCAAAATTAATAAGAAAATGCTCTCTGACTTTCATTAAGAAACCTCACTCATTGATCGATGTACCGTATATAGAAGCAGAGGAAATTCGCAAACCTAAATGTTTTAGCAGGTTTTTGGAGTATACGGCAACTTTAACCAGACTTTGGCTGCACTTTATTATCGGGATAGTATCATTTATGAGTTTTAGCTTTATATCTCGCAGAATAACCGATATTTTCGGCATATAGTTAGACATATCTAAGCACTGCCATCTAAGTTTTCGGTCTGAGTGCTTAAAAAGTTGCGTCCGATTTTAGAAATTCTTCAGCATTTTGTAACATAAGACTTTAGTGATATTGTTATGTACCAATAGTTGAAATTGCTTAAATTCTTCCGAAGTATGAAATTTCRGTCTTATGCGACTCTTTGCATTTTACCTATAACTATAAACAATCCCATATCCGACAGAGTTTTGAGTTTCTMAATTGTACCAAAATAACACCACATGTCCCATTGAAATAGTAAAACGAAAAAAGCAATGTTSAAACTTTTTTCAACACCAACTGGCGGCAGCATTCAATAATACTCCTCTGAAAGATCAGCTTAAATGGCGGTCATTAAAATTTTTTAACAACTCTGCCAATTACTGACAATTGCACTTACCACGAGCGACGCTGAGTGTGTCATSATCATCGACACTGTCGTCAGCAATACCAATTTATTGCTGTCATTTCGGCCTGCAGCACAGTTGCTATCATTGCTGACGCAGCTGTCGCCGTTAACACACACTCATAGGTGGGTGAGTGTGTGTGTGTCATTGCTATTGCCGCTGCCTACCAATGAAAGTGCCGACAATGACATTGTCTCTTCATTTCTATGCTTTGCTCTCGTCCTTCTGCCTGTTTTATTATTAAATGCAATTCGTTCACACAGCCATTCAGCAGTGGAYAACAATTCAATCATTCGAGCATTCAAGCATTCAGTCAATCATCATTCGACCGCACACACTCTGTCATAAATCAATTATTATGTGTTGGTGTGTCTATGTGTATGAGTGTGTTGGTATTTGCTTTTGTGTACGACAGTTTTATAACCTATATTTGTATGTATGTGTGTGTGTGTGTGTATATTTATGTTTGTGTACATTTGCGCGCTCATTTCTGTTGATTTCAATTTTCGATTCAATTTTCATTTGCCATGGCTGAATATACAGGCATTTGCATAAAGCTTTTAACTTAACGATGCGACATTTTCCATGCCGTTTTGCCAACTAATACAAGCGCAGTTGTAGCTTCACACCACGGTGCGTGCTTATATTCACCTTTGAATGTATGTGTGTAACGAAGTACATACTCGTATATTTAGTTAATGTTTAGCCTGGCGCAGTTTCCACGGATTTCCATCATTATTTCGTTCGCCTTCGGAAGCTCATTACTCTCGACGAGCGAATTTTAGTGCGAAAATGGTTTTGCTCTCTGGGTAGTTCCGAGAAAATTTATAAAATATAACGTCTTTATGTAGTGTTATTCTAACATTTTCTTAAAAAGGTTCTAACTGATRCACTAATTAGACGTCTCGTCATTTTCAGCCGTTGAAATTATTCATAAACGAAAGTTCACTGCACGCAACAACATTGTTTTTAGTAGAGATTAATTTCAAGATTATTTTGTTGCTTTTATTCTGAAAACTTCCATACAAGTTTTGAACTAGCAATCGATTTGCTTAAACAATGGAAAAGTATAGTTAGTGTAAGCGGCTCCCAAACCTTCAAAACCAGCTTTCAGAGTCGGTGAGAAAAATATGTATTTCCAAAAGACAAGCAATTTTCACTTGGCTTTCTTAGATATACTCACCATAAGGTTAAATTATGTTAGACGGCTCATCTAGATAGATCACACGTGGACAGCTAAATGTAGTGCATTGTAAAGCCATAGAAATTGAAAGAACAAACATTTCCAAGGCGTTTAAATACCATTCCCGTCAGTTCAATGTTATGTCTGAAGGTATGCGCCCCCAAGGGTTTAAGCCTTGAGCTCCCAAACGCGGAGCAGTCAAGAAATAAGTGTTGAGTTTTTTTCCACTTCATATTCTTCCATACGGTTTCTGCAGATAGCGTTTAGTAAGATTCCCAGCATTACAGCATGAACGTCAGTAGACCTGTTAAAAGCTCTGATGTTAGTGAAATCCTTAGTAAAATGTCTGGAAATTTGTTGCCCAAATTGTTTGCAGCCCGAAAGTCTTATCACAATTATTTTCTAAACAAAACAACACTCCAATATGTGTACGTTGAGCAGAATGCTTTATGATAGTTTAATTTGAATCACGACGAAAATTATTGTGAAATTCAGTATTAGAGAATTTACTAAGTATTTCTTAGTTGCTTGCAGGTAGATAGATTCAAACCTTTGTGAAGTCATTCCTTAACCATTGTATGTATACACTCTGCTTGATAACTAAACAAGGTATTTAAATATATGGCAGTTTTAATTAACATTCTTCATAGCTAATACCTACACATATGTACATACTCTTATACTTTCTACTTTCTTCGTTGCTTTAATTTAAAATTCGATTTTACACTTCCTAAGATTTTTGATTTATTTTTTGTGCTTTTATTCTTCACTTTTGATTCTTCAACCTTTCCATTTTTTGCATGCTCTTTACATTCTTATATATATTTTTTTTGTTATAAATATATATAAATATATTCAAGTAAACATATAGCAGTAGCGTAGCCTGTCAGCAATGGCACTTAACGCAGTCTTTGACATTTAAGTAAGTAAAGTTGTTGACCAACATGACTGGTGTAAAATGGTGGAATGGCAAAAATGGCAATCACATTGAAAGCTGTTGACTCTTAGCGGAAGCTTGTTGTCTGTCTGCCAGCAGTATTGACAGCAACAAGACTTTTACACACACACAAATGTATAAACCAAAATACTATTTGCATATTTATATCAAATGAAGTCTATGAAATCTGCATTACAGTAAATAAATGCATATGTGTGAGAGCACGTGCACACACATACAGCGTACTTATATCGAGATGCAGCTTTGAAAAGTTATAAGGATGAATAAGGMCGACAGATGTTTATTTATATATTTATCTATATGAAAAAGAGTATAAAACAACTTTGAGAATAAAAGTAATATTGCTGTTGTATTGTTTGAAAATAAACAATAAATATGCGAGATTTTCTTTGTAAAACAAATTATTTATTTATAAATTAGTATTGAGTATTGTAAAATAATATATAATAAAGGAAATGGCTGTGCAGCAAAAAACAATAAAAAGAAAATACGTTAGCTTATTGTTACAAATACAACTAGATTCTTTCAAATATTCCAATTTTTAAAATCTATATATTTTTTTAAACAAAGTTTGAAATAAATATTTATGTATTCAAGCTTTTAGTTCATTCATCCTATTTTATTTATAGACCTTGAGAAGAGAAAAATTTTTCAAATAAGAAATGCAATAAAAAATAAATCTAATTTGTCTTCAGAATACCTAAACATTTGGCGACTAAGTTAGTTTGTAAATCAGTATTTTCTGTTTTGAAGACTAAAAATAATGTTAACACCCTTCAAAAGTACAAAAGATTCCTTACAAGAACTTTAAATGGCCACTTTGTACAGTCACAATTCGTTATAGTGAACCGATCTGAACTATTTTTTCGGAAAATAATCCCTGCCAAAAAGCAATTTTTTCTGACCGTTTAATCTGTATGACAGCTA
>NW_017535430.1:21951-37959 GCF_001853355.1 Bactrocera latifrons
AGTTAAAGATGGTCAAATATAAAGCATAGACATCAACCCTTCGGATTGCAATCCATTATAAACACGATTTYAGTTCGATTAGAAGTTAATGTGAGGAAAATAAGACTTTTCTTTTAYATTTTAAATCGATCTAAATTAGCGCTTTGATCGAGCAATGGTTAATAAATCTATGAAATTATGTGCGAAATGTATAACAAATATCATGACAAACTTAATGTACACTCYTCGTGATATAATTGGTATTATTTTACATTTTAATGGAAAGGCCGCATAATTTATGTTGAGAAAAACAATTCTTTCTTTAAGTTTCATGCATTTTTTAGACTTGAATTAATTAAAATAAAGCTTCAAGAATAATCGAATTGTATGGGTATTGGAACTTTCTTTCATTATTTAAAAATTTATCAAAGTTTATATTTGGAAATCAGGTGGCAACTTCAGAAAATAATCATTTTAAAATCTTTTTAAAATACCTTTTTTTTGGGTAATAATATATTTTTTTTTTATTTAATTTATTTTTTTTTGCCATAAATTACTCTTAAAGCTTTCAAATCAGCAAAAAGAAAAAACAATAAGTAAACAAAAAAATATGTCTGTGTCATGTGACTTTGACACTCACACCAGCACATCGCATCGACGGCATGTCGTCTGGTTGAGATAAATAGCTATACCCAGAGCCTTCTGATATAATCTGAAACTATTTTTCTGCCCCAGCGAGATGCAAAATGAGAAACATAAACAACAACAACACAAAAGAGTGGTGAAGAAGCTGGAAGAAAGAGTTCAGCGCAAAAAGATGAGCACAATGACACAGCCACGACATAAAACTCCATTCAAGCTGCCAACTTTCCAGTGTAGTGTTGCTGCGCCATCGGCTGCTCTGCAACAAGCTACCTGTGAGCTGTAAGTTAGCTCCACCTTTCCGCTCGTTAGATTGACACTGTTGCTAGCAACAACTTAACATCAACGCCAACAGGTGGAGTTAAACAAGCCAAACTTCAGCGGAAGTAACATGTAGTGCCATTGGCAGCAGATATTAAGCGTCATGCTTCCCCAAATGCTTTACCACTTCGCTACTTTCATAGAGCGAGGATCTCTGGAGGAGTTTGTGTATGTTGGCATGTGTGTGTATTTTAATATTTCTTTGTTGTTGCTGTTGTTTTCCATTACTTTGAGGGGATGCGCTTGTAGCTTCTTAAGTGGCAGATTAACTTTTTCTTAACAAGAGAACTGAAAAGTGGTGAAATAAAATTCTTGACGGCGCTGAGATCACTGAGGGAATGAGCGGATGTATGTTAACTTTGTGGCGGATACGGATGTGCGCTTTCTTTCATTGTGCGCTCAGCTGCTCATTAATCCGTATACATTTGAGTTTGGTTGCTTTTTTTTTGCTGTGTTGGAGCGAATTTCTATTACATATTTGTTTTTGCTATACATATATTATAAAGATTGTACGTGATAAAGATATTAGATCTACAAAACAGCAAAATTTTAGGTTAAAGSTTAGACTCTATATGATTTCATATATACATACGTATTTTCTGCTATATTTGCTGGACTTTGCAATCAAGTGGCGTGAGGTTWAGAATTAAATAAACACGATAACAACCCCTTTCCTTATGTCAAGAACCAATGGAACTTGCTGTCAACTCAAAGCAGGCACAGTAAATGTCGAAGTTATCGTCACCTATTTTTCGAACATTCGCAATGGCCATTCTCATTAGCCATTCTTGCCGAGTTGGGACTTTTTTCAGAAAATATTTCAATCATCAATTTAAGATTTTACGCCAACCGGAATTTTGTTACCATAACTCCTGTTCGGCGCGCATGGTTTTAAAGAGCTCGGCTGTTTTGATCGTGTTTTTTTTTCAGAGAATGCTATTCAGTTTATGGCCTCAGTATATTCAACATTTCAACAAAACAAAAAAAAAAAAAACATATGTTTTATGTTCATGTACACTGATTTCTATCAGCTCCCTTGCACTTCTATACTTTCAACAACTCCCTTGACCAGTGCTTCATTGCATTTAATGAGTTCTTTTGATGTGCAACTAGAGAAAGCGGAATTCGTAAGACGTTATATGAAATCATTGCGTGTTAGCCTCAAGTCCATTCATAAGCCTACTTTTTATAACTTGTTGAACATCGTGTGATCTTCCCCAAACACACTAGGCCGATAGATCCAGAAAGTTTACTTTTAGCTTAATTTTCAGTTGTTGTTGTTTATTCCACACAAATTGACTGACTGACCGATTATTTGACCAAAAATATACATTTTGACCATTAATCACTCCCCGTGTTCACTTGATAAGGCGCCGTACGACTTCTTTCCTTTCTGAAAAATACATTTGCCCATGAAAGGAAGGCCAACGAGCTAAAACACTCATTCGACATGCTTTTGGACTTTGCAAAAAGCTGTATTGAAGCAGAAGGAGCCTATTTTGAATAAAACAAATTRATTTTGTCGAAAAAAACACGTGTCCTGTTTACTTTGGAACGCACCTTGTACTTGACTTCGTGACAAAGTAGTAACCCAGTTCCGCACAGACCAACTGAATGGGCGGCTGTGAATATTATCAACGTTTACTCAATTTCTTCGATCTACCGGAAAAAAAAACGCAAATGAATAAATTACACTTAGATTCTCTTAAACTTTTATTTCCAAGCAACACGAAATTCACCACTACCAAGGACATCCTCTTACATATTTTCTTAATTAAAGAAAAATTATTATATAGCATGAATGGAACCTCAAAAGAGCAAAAGTGTGAAATTAGGTTCCTTAATACATATACCTACATATATACAAGCATGGGGTATAAGTATAAGAAAGTGAATTTATATTAACACTGCACATACTTACATGCATACATACTTACGTATGAAACCGCAGCATATGCGAAAGCGCATAAGTACCGGGTGCTTATAGCTTACCATAGCGAAGTGCTGATTGCAAAATGTTAATGTGTCCCCAATGAGGGAAATACTGAGTACTGAGTGTGGCGAACCCGTCGTTGTGTTGCCAGCAAGCTTTGCGACTTCATTTTCCGCTCTGAATGTCAGCAATTGCAGCGTTTTATGCGCTTTTTAATTGCATTCGGTGTCGAGTGCGGCACCTGCACACATATGCACACATACACTGAAGAGCTGACAACTGCATATCAGCATACGAAAATGTCCAACGCAGGCTTTTGCTTGTGTTTGTGGGTATGTTGCTGTGTGTGCGTTGACGCATTTATTGTCACTMTGCATTACCACCTGCTTACATGGCGTTGACGTGTGATAATGCTTACGTAGTTTGCATACGTCATATGAATGTGTGTGTTTGTTATATATACTTGCCCCTATTACCATTATTTCTTTATTAATTAATTGATTATTATGAAAATGACAGTGGCAATGGGAAAATGTTAAAAGCTAGAAAATTTTTAAAGTCTTTACTATTAAAAAAATTAAATCTGACAATTGGCTATGCAGTTGCAGAATGACGGTGGAATTAGCAAAGTAATTMGTAATGTGTTGTCGCTGTAAGCTTCAATAACTTCATTAGAGCTTCTCTTTATGATGAGCTACGGGTATCACGATTTGGGTCATCGTGAAGTGCTGATTACTTCGGTTAGCAAAATTTACAGCGATTATCTCAGATCTTGAAATAGAAATTTCTTAATATAGTTCAAATAAGAACCGAGCTAACACAAAAAAACACAATTTTTACCTACTGAGTCAACTGGCATGGCCTTCAGTGCTTATTTTTGGCCCTTTAAGCGGTAAAMTRTTGTTCAGCTTTAATGTTATATTCATGAAGCCACGATTTGTCGCCAGTAGTACTATGTTTGATGAATGTAGAGTCTTCAGCTTCAAAGACAAGCATCACTTTTCTCGACGTGGTTTGTATAAAAGATTAAAGAATTTTGGTATGTGTCTAGAATTGTCTCTTTTCATACCCAAAACATTGAAATCAAAATATTTGCATCGTTCTAAAAAAGCTGCTGAAATTCTTTACTAACTCTATGATTCCTACAATGCGACTTTCAAGCTCTGTTTCTTTAACTTGTTTCCAAAWTTTTTTTTTTCAAGGTATTTTTACAGACAAATTTTTCGATCCCAAAATAAAAAGCCACCAAACACTCATTAATTGGCATATGGAGATCATACTTTGCAAGAACATGAAAAGAAAAAGTTGTACTTATACAGCGCAAACATTTTTTTTAGCCAGTTAAATATAACATATCATAACAGTCCGAGTCAAATTTGATCAAGTGGTGTAGTCTTGCAATGTGCATGAATCAAACATTTAGGTAAAGCCTCTATATGACGCTATAATAGTTCAGAGACCGATTTACACATCTTCAACGAGACACCACAGCATGCTCAAGATAAGACGGTCACTTAATTTTCTTAAAAACCTTTACAAACTGACCGAAATATATTATAAAGTCAAACGAAAGTGCCGAGATATTTGTATTAGGTATGTGCCGCCTATGAGCAGAACTTAATCGAATTTATTAGTTTTCAAAAATAAGTCAAATTATTATCTAGAAAGGATACCTACTTAAAATAAGTGGAAAAAAAGTCATCAAGAAATCAAATCCTGAGTCTTTTCGGTATAACGACTGCCTTAGGCAGTTATAGCCTCATTTCGGTCATTTATACATGTTACATAGGAGGTAGGCGTAGTTCTCGTTCGAATTCGTTCATCGTCTTATTGTAGCATAATGATGTCCAGGGCAATAGTTGAACAATACTTTCTTGCAATACCAGTCTTCTCAGAGTGCCATTGAGGAATGATTTTATTTATCTGATGAGAATTTCTATTTTTTGCATCTTTCTTCTGGCCACTTTTCCACCATCTCTATCTGCAGCTTTTGATTTAGGAGCTATAAAACCTCCTGCAGGCATGYAATCTTTCAACTCATTCCAAATACTCCTATTAAATACAGGTATTCTCTTATCCTCGGGAGTAACATGGCCTTCTTTGCAACCATTTACTAATTATATGATAAACAAGCAAGCTTTTACTGTTAACTTCCTTGCAGTCAAACTTAATAATTATCTAATTAATATGAAAAGCATAGATAAGAGAAAATACAAATTTCAAATGGGACGCTAAATTACCCGTTAATAATTACTTAAATTACTGCGTTTGAAATTGCAATATTTTTCCACTGAAACGCTCGATAACAACTTTGCATATCAATCGCAGATATAATAACATTATTCCAACAGCAAAGGAAATCGGCAATAATAGCTGCAGCAACAACAGCAGCAATGCGTGAACGCTTTTAATTAAGCCTTTAAAATTATACTTGAATAAATTACGTATACGCCCTGCGGCACTATTTATACTATACCTACTGTGTACGTGTGTGAAAAAAAACAAAAAAACGATTGCACCGAAGCTAATATGCCCTTYACAGGTGCATTTCTTTTACTAACTATGTGTCCAGTTTGTTCGGTTTGTATGGCAGCTATATGTTATAGTTGCTATAGTGAGCCGATCTGAACAATTTCTTTGGAGATTACATTGTTGCCTTAGAAAAAACGTGCGCCAACTTTTATGAAGATTCCTCGTCAAATGTGAAAGTTTTCCATACCAGCACTAGATTCCAATCGTTCAGTTTGTTTGACAGCCATATGTTATAGTGGTCTGATATCAGCAGTTCCGACAAATGAGCAGCTTCTTGAAAAGAAAATGACGTCTGCAAAATTTCAAAATGATATCTTAAAAACTGAGGGACTAGTTCGTATATATACAGACAGACGGACAATGGCTAAATCGACTCAGCTCCACACACTGATCATTTATATGAATATATACTTTTTAGGGTCTCCGACGCTTCCTTCTGGGTGTTACAAACTTCATGAGAAACTTAATATACCCTATTCAGGGTATAAAAATACGCAACAGAAATGACACCCCTTCGTAGTGGCAAGGGTTTTATTGGCATTATTACATTTAATTTGCTTGCCACTGATTTATGCCATTAATTGCCACTTCCTAAAGCAGCTCATATTTAATTTTAAATACTAGGAAAAACTGTGAGTAAACTATTTCTTGCACACACACATTTCAACTCAAGCGCGTACAAACGACTTTGATGCACACAAGTACCCAGTAAACAATAACCTTTGGTGTAGTTGCTGCGCAAAAATATGAAAATTAAACAGAAAATGATTTCTATAATACTAAAGGGTGTCCCAAAATTAAAACAAGATTGTAAATAAATACAGGGTGACCCAAAATTAACTCAAGATTTCAATTTGCCGACGTGTATCTTGTAAAGTGTTGACAACCCTTAAAACAAAAAATAATCGCCAGATGACAATTTATTCATTATAAAACTGGAGCGTTGCTTTATATAACAACATGTTTTCAATATTGAACGAAACTTCGTAAATAATGAAAGCTTGAMGGCTGCAGTTCGAAACTCACCAAATATGTTCAGATAAATACTGTTTTAAAATGTTATAYACAGTTAGAAGGCAAAAAAAGAAAATTGATTGGCAGTTTCTCAAAATAAAAAAATTTTTTCCGCCAAAATTTCGACCTTAAATTGTATAAAAAAATATTTATCAATGCGTGAAAATATTCTTTGAATTATTATTATTTTTATAAATTTTTTTTTTTTTTTGTGTTGAAAAATTCTATTGTATATCATTGTTGTGTATGTCTAGTACTTAGTCTGTTCTCCTTTATGTCGGAGAAGACATCACATAATAATACTAAAAAAGATTTCCGACAATGGCTACGTAATATGAGTAATATTAAATTGTCCTGACATACTTCTMAGGAATGTCTATCATAAGTATGTTATTTGGGTGTCAGCTACTTACTAGTAAGTAGTCACATTTCACAGTTTTTCAATACTCCTTCAACCATGCCTTACTCTTTTTTGAGACAAATTCTGTACACCCTACGTAACACCAGGCCGCCTGTTTTTCATTCAAAGGCATAAAGAAACCTGAGATTCAACGGTAAGAAAAATAAATGTGGTTCCTGGCAGAATTTTTCTAAAATGTGACGACACCCTGGAAGTTGGTGACTTTTAGATGGGAGCTAGTAAAGCGGATAGATCGAATATTATATTATGGGATATTTAATCAGATGTGTGTCTTCATGATACACAAATAATACTGACCGTTATGAGTCAAAGATTGGCTGATTTCATTACAACTCAATTTGGTGTCGATTAATATTTATATTTGAAAAGTCATATACTGATTCGAATGCTCTCCGACGTTACAAAATTTAAATTTAAACATCGAAGTTCATTGTGAAAGTATAAAGGTTTTTAGGAGTATGTCTTATATATTCTTTATATACGTAAATAAAGACATAGTCGWTCCAAAAAGTACGTGAAAATAGTTTAAATTCAAATAAGCTTTCAGAACCATTGAGTCCTTTTCTACCCAAAATACCTTTTTTTAATGTGGGAATCTAAAATAGAGCTAGTATTTGTTTTTGTAGAAAAATGTTCTAACTGCAAATATTCATTTTTACCACCATTGTTATTCAGTGTTTTCGCTAACCAGGAATCAACCAACAAACAATGTTTATTGGGCTAAAAGATGACATACGAGTATGTATACGTATGTGTGTGTCAACTTGTGGTAGTGTGTGTGGAAATCATTTTTCCACTCATATTACACTTCACGCACTATTTACAAGCGGTCGTTGCCGCTTGCCGTCATCACCACCTTTGCCACCCTGCCTAGCTAACGGCAGGCAGGCTGGCTGCTTGACTAGTTGCTGCGTTGACTGCTTGACTGTTTGGCAGCATGTGTGTGTGTGTGTTGTTGTGGCTTGTGCAACATGTGAGTGTTGGCTGATGAGCGGCTTGTGTTGTCGGCACCGCAGCGTAAATAGAATTTTCATGCGCAATTTGTCGCCTTTTGAAAATCACAAAATTTAATTACAACCCAGCGCTCATGTGAATCATCGCACAACAAACAAGGGCGGCGGCGGCGCAGCTGTAGCAGCAGCAGTTGCTGGAATTTGCAACGAGGGTTCATTACTGCATGTGAGTTGTTAGCTAGAAGAACGACAACTATTTTACAATGGCAGTCAAGCGAGCAGCGGGTAGCTCATTAAAAGGGTATTACTCTCTCGACGACGCCCGATGCAACGGAAGATTTATTCGAGTGGCTGATGTTCGATCATGTGTTGCATGCAGGCACATAGTGTTGCATATAAACACTATGGCGTTGCACAGCTGCATGCCTAGATGAGTATGTAGTTTCARCAAATGCAATTTCCTTACGTCAATTTCACAACCGATTTAAGGGATTTAATTGTGTCAATTTTAAAATTTCCTCTACGAGTTTTCTTTAAAATATTTGAAATTATTATTTGTATGCATTTTTATTCCACTTTATTTATTTTTTATTTAGTTTATTTTCATAAATTAAAACCGCAAAACCAAGTCTCAGAAGAGGCTTAAATTATCGCACTATTGCCTTCAGCTTCACATGCCTCTGGTTTTCTATTTATTTGCTTTTAATTTGTACWTAAATTGTTCAGAGTGCATTTGGCAGCTGCCACATGTTTACCCAGTAATTTCTCAACGCAAGTATGCATATGTTTTCTCCCAGCACTTGTAACAATTTTGCCGCTGTCATGAGTATTCTGCAATAAAAGTTCAAAAAAGTCATCGTTAAAGTGGAAAATGTTTTGCACTCGGTTTCGTGCAGCGGCTCAGTTGTGGCAGTGCAAGTATTAAGACCTTTAAGCGTRCCCATCTGTGCCGAATATTATACCATATATATTCTCACTCACATATAAATGTACGTATGGTAGCTTTACCGTATATTTTATTCTTTTTTCCCTGCTTTTATTGCTTAAGTTTACATTAATTGCATATGTTATACAAAACTAGCTCGAAGTTACTCTCATACATCTTAGGAATATTACAAAATCTACTAAAAGGAAAGTACTTTGTCGAGTTTAAACACAGAACGTTGTACCGTACTTGATTATGAAATGGTGTACTGATTGGTGACTAATGTCAAATTACCACAAAAACAAGAAAAATTTSAAAATAGGCTGCGTCGAAGATATAGTAAAATTTTGTATAAGCCTTACATCTTAAAAGGGTACAAAAATATCTCTATCTTCATATTGATCGGTTTGTATGGCATTAGTTCGCTGATTATAACATTGATTTAGTCAATAATATGTGCCAAATTTCGTGAAGATATATTGTTAAATAAAATTTAATCACTCAGTTTGTATAGCAGCCATATGATATACTAGTAGTCTGATAGATGATATGGTATATTCCTTTATATCATATATATACAGAGGTCCAGCATCCTGATCAATTCCAGGTCCGGCTGATTGCGACTGAGTTGATGTGATCCTTGTCCACGTAGATGGAACTTAAGGCCTTGAGCCTACTTGTGCAAATTGCTGGTCAATCTAGAATCAGATATTCTGGAGCTTCCTTTTCCAAGTCGCAGAATCGGCAGTTTGCAGAGCAAGTGCACATTGCCCCTGAAGCGCAGACACAGGCAAGCCTTTGCAGCTTCGATAGTTGAAGGCTTACCGAATATTGTCTATGCCTTTGTATATCATGAGTTCATTGGTGGTCTTGGGCAGTGTGTTAGGGACTCAAGCCCGAAAGAGATCTTCGCTTTGTGAAAAGGACAACGCTTGTTTTTGATATTTAACCCTACCGTATTGCACCATCCCTTGGTTGGACTTAAGCCCCTTTGAACAATGTCGCCGCGAGTGTTCTCAAATTTATCTCGCGGCATTATGATAATGTCATCGGCGTACCCCCGGCATCGAATACCATTTTTAGTGAGCAACTCAAGGAACTCATCTACTACTTGGCGCTATAGCAGGCGAAATAGACCTCCACTTTGTGGGCAGCCCCTCGTGGTTAGTAGTCTGATACAAGAAAGCAGCACTTTTTAGAGAAAATGAATTATGTAGTTCACGTATATACAGGCAGACAGATGGAGCAAACAAACAGAAGGAACTGGTTAATTCCACTTAACTGAATATTTACATACACACCTGTTTCTGTTGACGTTTCCTGTTAAGGCACTTAAAATAACATTTTCTCTCTTCTCGAAATACTGTTTGGTGTTTTATAAATCAATAAAATCCTAATAATACGCTCATTCGTACTTTTTTTTTTTAATTTTAATCTTCACTTAATAAAAACATATACAGTAGCGTTATTGAAGGAATTGTTCATCAGAAGCTTCATTAGTTTCCGAACTTTCTGGTAATCCSTAGAGTCCATCCCAAAAGAACTTCGTCGGTTTTTTGCCATAAATTTCATTATGGAACGAAAGTATGAAGTATYAAATCAATGACGATGGTGTTTCCWCTCCAAAAGTCCATCCAGATTGTGTCTTCTGCTCTATCGCCATACGGATCTGTCTGAATGGACTTCTGGTGGGGAAACACTAACACAACGAATTTTTTAAACCTCATCTAAGAACAGCACCATGGATAATATGTAGAACTTATCTTTCCTCCAATCTTAAAGTGACTTCAATCAAAGTATGGCACATGACAAACTGAAATTGACAAGCTCAATGACAATGAAAGTCAATCCATCAATATTTCGTGTACTGAAAAATAATATGCCACAGCAGACAGACGTTTTGCATGTTTGCCTACAAACACTTTTTTTTTTTTACTTTTCGAACACCCACTTAACATATTAGCCTAAGAAAAATGGCGCTAAATAAATCGAGAAGCCATTTCTAAGCAATTTTTTTCCAAGGCAAAATTATTTGTCACCCATTTAGAACCCTTTACACGTGTTCGCATATTAAAGTAATAAATTTTACTTTGCATTTTACCAAACAACGTTTGAGCCGGCGCACGCAAAAGTGCTTTATGCTGATTTCGAGCACATAAATTTTCATAAAAATTCTTTATGAAGTGTGCGCTTACAACTCTTTTGCGCYATAAAACCTGAGTAGGCACGAAAGAACGCAGGCACGCAGGCACACTTTTAACACACACACAGGCAGGCACACGCGCACACAATTGCAGCAAGCTGGCGATAATCTATGATTGAACGGTAATAAAAAGAGGAGAAAAACCGTAAATCTCGGTCGCCAAGTCGTAAAGTAGTCAATATAAATTACAAAAGCAGGCGGAGACAGACAGCATAAGCACACAAACACACAAACATACACATATACGCGCTAATAAARGCGTTGAGSGCAAATCCCAAAGGATTGTCAACATAATAGACTATCACTTGGCCTGGCGTGCCAGCCTATAGGTCTGCACGCGAACGCGCCGGGTCACGCCCATTGCGACTGTAATGTTTTCATATAAATATATTGTGTTCTTGTCTTGCTTGTTTTCGGCATTTCGTTGCCACCAAGCGGTGGCTCCACACAAAATGACTGCCGATCGGAGAACACGACATTTTCAATTTGTTGTCATTACTCCAAACGAGTGGAGAAATCCACCAGCATAACAACAACAGTAAGYGGCATAGCGGCGGCATGCAGSGCGCCATGAAGAACATTCAGCGCTGCATAAATGGTGAAAAAATTGCGTGCAACATAAAAATTGTATGCTGAAAAATGAGTGGCGGCGCACAAACAACAAGTGTAACAACAACAACAACAACAATGAAAATGCGATAAAAATATATGCCTATAAAATTTACCATGCCACAGCATGCTCAGCATGCATGCCACACGCCACGCCACTACTGACTGACTGACTGACTGCCTGCGTGAGTGCGAGCGAGTGGCGCAGAGTTATTTGCAACATGATATTGGGTCATTAAATTCGCATTACAGCGCCAGTAAACCACCGCGGAGCGTAACGCCAAGCTGCCACCGAGGCCAATGAAGCCCGCCACACCATTGAAAACGCTCCATAGCACTGCCACATGTTGCAAATGTGGCAGAAAAAAGTCAATAACTGCGCGGCAGGCAAATAGTAATAATAAGCAGCAAAGAAAGAGGAGGAAAAATATTACAAAACTAAATATGCAGCGGCGTGCAGGGAGACAAAGAAACCTTCAGTAGCTTTCGGGTGCTGCTTGTAGCAGCTACACAGTTATACTTCGTGTGAACGCCAGTTTAGTGAATTCACAAGCTAATTCCGCTTAGCATTGACTATTGTGCCACAAAAAGCGCAATTTKGAGGAAAGTACGGACGCGCAGTGCTCGAGTCGCATGCGAGCACCGCATAAATGTGTGCTCATGAGTAATTCATGCGCAACWCTGTGCTGACGCCGTTAGACGCCAAACAGCAAGCGACGCCGCCGCCGTCTRGTGGCCAACAGACAACAACCCTCAAGCAGTYTTGTTGTTGTATACTTGTCGCTGACTGACGACGCTTGCATTTGYCGCAAATTATTTATGGCAATTTCAAGCACTGGCAGCGCGCACCAACAACAGCAACAACAAGAACGTCCCCACTCAATTTGGCGCACAGCAGGCTTTGCTAATCGGCGAAAAGTGCGGTTGAGGCGACGCTTAGTTGCAACCGAATTGCCGCCTTCCACGCTCGCCGCCTATCTACCCATCACTCACGCGGTCGTCGCGTGGCACGGCGCTCACCCCAACTGCTTTGCAACTATCAATAATTTACGTCTCGATGTCTGCATTCCGTCCATATCCGGGGCAAGATGAGCATCTAAATTGAATGCTACKAGCAGTCAACGGCCGCTCTCCACCTCCACCTTCTCGCCCACCAGCATTCTGCAGCTGTAACCACTTTGTTGCATGCCAAATCGTTGTTTGCCACATTTCGGCGCACCAAATGAAATGCATTGATGAATTACACGTTTCAACCGGCAACCTMCGACCGCCACAGAAAGATATGGTAAAAAGAAGAAAGGAACAACTCTTGCGATCTCTGCYTTTACTATTATGTGGCCCCCGACCACTTGCTTTCCCTCTGCCGCCTCCAGTGCATTCAATTTTCCTTTCAAATTGGTTTGCTCGGGAGCATGTATGCTGCTTGCCGATAAGCAAAAGCGGAATGATGATGAAAACAAAGCTGCGCTGAGCAGCAAAGAGTGGCGCATTTAGCATTAGATTGGATACTCGACGAGTCTAAGGTGCTGCYTGCCTACCCGCATGGTACRGTAGTTTCYGCAGACGGGTGAATCAAATTTGTTTTCCAAATCTTCTCATATACACAYTGGAAGTTTGTGGTGGAAAAAGCTTGCAGGCGTGTGTGTGTGAAAACTCCATTTCGTTCAAAGATTTAAAGGCTTTGGTAAGCATTGCGGTGTGCCAGCAACTCCATATCGGTAACTAAAGCGGAAATGCAGTAAAATATTGAGAGATGGTTAGCGCAAACGTTGGAATAAATCAGCCGAAGAAACTAAGCTTTCAAGTTATAGAGTTCAAAATAGAAAAAGAAACAACAAGAATAAAAACGGAAATGTTATGTAAATAAGCGCTGAAGATTCGTTGGGCTCATGAGTATTGTGGATATTACGTAAACCATTGGAGACTTTAAGTTTAAGGTATTGGAAGAAACTTTAAGTTTAAGGTATTGGAAGAAAATGTATTATTCAAAGATAGCTAGTCATATGTAGGTATGTAACGCCCAAGCTTTCGCTATGTGACATAAGAAAATTAAAATTTCCAACTGACCTGTACCGTCCAACCAACATCAGAGCCACACATATCGATAGCGACTTCCAAGCAGATTTGAGAGCTTGTTTGAAAGGTTATAATGCATGCATCTTATAGTTTGGACCTGACACCAAGCAGTTACTGCCTGTTCYCGAGTATGGGGAATGAATTTGCTGGACAAGAATTTGGCGCACAAGTTAGGTTTGTGAAAATGAACTTTTTCGATGTGTGGTTTGTCAATAAGATTTCTATCAAAAGTGGTATTATGAAATTATCTTCATATATAGTAAAACTGCTTAGGCGTTTAAATTTTTGTTTCATATAGTATATTTTCCACGAAGATGGCTGCGCTTGACGCGGGTATTAACAGAGCCTGCAGTCTCACTAAAGATACCTCCTCCAGTGTATGGTACCGATGGGATGCCAAATGCTTACAGCGTGGTCTTGTCACTGTGGTACAAGTGTACAAGAGATGCTCCAATGTTTCCCTCGCGCCCTGCTCTAGACATTTCCTGCAGTCTTCTCGTTATGTCAACCTCGAGCTGGGGCGTTTGTCGCTACAAAACAGTAATGAAATTGCTTGCTTCTGGCAACACTTTCCATTGCCGCCCTGTTTCCCAAGGCACTTGCGGCCGATAAGCGATACGARGTTACTGCCTTGATTGCTGTTTGGTTGTATAACGTAGGTGTTCACTCTGTTATTTCTTGCGCGGCTTTCGTAATAGCAAAAACGTAAGCTTGAAATATACCGCGGTGGCCTGATAGCTTAAATGACCGTATGCCTAACTCTGGACAGTTTATTCCCGCACYAACTTCATCGTTAATTTTCGAGCCTAACATACCTTTACGCTGGCCATCTTTTTCTATGTTTATTGCTAAMATTTACTACCGAGCTATGCTCTAAAGTTCTATACGTAAATTYTYCTGTAGCYAGTAGTCGGCTYGCCYATTTTTCTGCGCAGTTTTCAGCGAAGAGTTTTTTAGGTAGCAGATGTAGTAACAGTTTAAGAGCCATGTTTCTCAAAACTCATGCTATGCACAGCGCAGTGAGCCTCTGAACCCTTTGCATTGGCTACCGGTAGGCGGATTTCCGTACGCCTGTCCCMCATACTACTATTACTACTAYCACAMWKWACTTGGTGTGGTCTTTGAGAGAAACTTGTGCGCCTTTTATAGAGGGAAACCTCCATAGAAGAATTTGGTGAGAGCAATGCCTTTCATCCAATGCATTTATAGCTATAATTTTGAGATAACAGAGATCTATTTTTCTTCGGCAGTCAATTTTAAGAATAATATAACATATAGCTTGATAGCTAGGAACGTAAGATTTCGGTGGTATAATTTTCAAGGGGAATAATCAATCATATATGGATTATTATCAGTGAAGTTACAGTGTTGAGAAGTAAATGTATTTCTCTATAACCGAATATGGTGCCTTCAGAACTCTCTTTCAATCCTTTCAATATTTTAATTAACGGTACTAAAGTTGTCCCAAATAGTTCTATTTAACGATGCTCTGACGAGCTTGTGCTACTAAGTATATACTTGAATAGTTACTACAGAAACAGTAACTAGTGCATTTACGATAATTATTCGAGAGTGGTATGGCAAAACACTGCTCATAAAGGCATCGAGGCGAAAATGAAAATACATTCTTCTACAATCCTTCCCCCGTCCTCAAGCTGAATTAGTTCAATCACTTATTTCTGCATATATTTCGAGCAGGAAATCATCCTTGTCTCTTGTGTTTATATTCAAGAAGTGAAATCTCAAGTGGTCGTTGAATAAATCACAGCAACACGTCTATCATGGACCACTCCAAACTGAAGTACGCCAGTGGAGAGTCAAAGATAAGGCGAATGAATAGAAAAAAAAAAAAATAAACGAAAAGAGATAAGTAAACGAAAGTGAACAAAAGGTAAAAGCGAAAGAAATATTTATACCAACTAAGCGGCCGACAAAGCATTTGCCGAGAAAGCGWAAAAAATATTCGGCAAAAGACTGTAAGCGGATGCGGCAACGCGAGAATGCTTCACGAGTAGTGTGTAGTATGGCGCTATGTGTACGCTGTAGAGACTGCTGAGAGGAAGCCGAGGCATGTGTGGCTGCTCAAATGACCACTTCAACGCAGACGAAATATTTCATCGACTCATTGGCGAAAGGACGGCGTGTAGCAATGTGCATGGATGTACGTGTGTGCGTGTGTGTGTGAACGTCTACAGGTGACCAACCCATCCCCACATATTAGCCGAACAATTGAGGTACATACTAGTTGCTTGTTGACGGAAATATGTGGCRGCACTAAAATGAATTAGAAGCATCCGTGAGGRAAGAAAAAAAATCAAAAAATAAAACCTAATTGAAATGTGAAAATACTCGTAAAGCGAAAATACACCAAAAGTATCTCTTAAATTGAAAACAAGACCA
>NW_017535430.1:38459-39656 GCF_001853355.1 Bactrocera latifrons
AAAAATCGAAAAAATAAAATAAAATGGAAACCCATGCGAAGTAAGTAGTAAGTACAGTGAGGGTAACTGCGTGAGCGCAAGCTTCAGGCTGGCAGCTTAAAACCRGTAGGAAGCTCCAGAAAGTACAAGCTAAGCAGGAAGCATGCGTAGCCATTGAAGCGTTAACAACTTTGATTAGTTCGCTCAACACACACRCACAGATATATACATATATATCTATATACATACATACACAATACCTGCAAACCGGCTTATCTAAAGCACCAGCACATGTGTGCTTATAACTGTAAGATGCTCTTATAAAGGGTAGCTAATCACCAATATGCTAGTTAAGCGTTCGAGCAGCGTTGCCACATGTATGCAACCTTTAACACAGATTTGTATTTTTATTATTTTGTTGTTGTTTCATTGTACYTGTGTTTATAATTGTTGCTTGTTGGCATAGTGATTTGTGTGGAGGCACGTAACTCTTATTTGATGCCCTGTATATATACATATATGTGTGTGCATGTATGTGTGTTTCTGTGTGCGCGTGCTTGTGGCTCTCTAGTTGCTTTTGTTGTGGTTGAACTRCGAATTAAAATTAATTAGTTGTTGCACTATTTGACCCGTGTAATGCTGGAGAGAGAATCAGCATGATACTCTCTCTTTCTCTCGTTTTTAATGCTGGTTTTTGCATTTGTTGTRAGTAAAGGTGTATGAAGCGATTGCGTCTGGGTGGTGTAGCTGTGGTGTGGAATAGTTTAAAGTGAGTAAGACTATAACCATGTTTAAAATTAATCGATAGCATATCGATATTCRGCAGTATATTTTCATACGTTTTACGATGATCTTTTTTAAAGCATTTTATCTTTTTCTCTTTAAACTTCATAAAAGTATATACATAGAATAGTGGAAAAGTAAGATATATTCTGCTAGTAAGACCAAACCTATTGTTGATAACATAAACAAAAACTTCAAGACRTCTTGATACAAAATGACTGACGGTGTTCCAATTTCGGAATGACCCTTTTTAAGAGCTTCTTTACAGCCGATGATAATGGTTCCATTAAGTCGGGCTTTGGAAATAAAAAATAAGTGGAACCTTACTCCGCGTTCACACTGGTTGTAAATGTACCCACCTGTTTAGCTTTATATATATTTTTCTCAAAAAAAAAAAAAAAAATTTATTTCTCTTCTAAATAAATAATAAAACAA
>NW_017535430.1:39695-45499 GCF_001853355.1 Bactrocera latifrons
TATATGGGATGTATTATTCCAGACTATATTACTGYAAGCTTTAAATTAAAATTAAATTGGATATCATCTGAGTATCATCGCTGCTCTATTTCAACAATGTCGTTTAATTCGGAAAAAGGTCGAAATCTGCAAACTTTGGCCGAATATTTGTAAAGAAAACGAAAATCAAAGAAATGATTTGTTATTGTGAATTAGTATTCTTATCATCATACCCAGTTTTTATTTGTAGATTAATAAAGTTCCTTACACAGCAAGCCGGGGCAAATGATGTACATATATATTCGTTTTTTTTTTTTTTCAAAATATGAATCTTTTTTTAAGAAAACCATGTCCACCAGTATAATTTAAAGTACTGTCTATCTGAGGCTATAATATTTTCTCATCTTTCTGGTATTGTCTGGATTTTATTCCAAAAGAATTGCACTTGCTTGGCGGCCCAGTGTGGATGAAGCCAATTTTTGACTCCTTTCTCTGTTATTAAGCATCTGCCGGTAAGATTCAATATCTAAGTTATAAGACGGGAATTCAAAGTTTCTTAACAGATGTTTTCCAGATAGTTTTTARCCGGTCTTGCACCATGAGGCCGAAYGTTGTCCGATGAGTTGTTGTCGATAGCGACTGAGCAGCCCTTTTGATTTCATTAAATACAGGGCATTAACTTGGCGTCATGTATATTCGGCTTTGCTATTGCTTTTGCTGGTTGAGCAGGTTTCTTCACGTATGATTTTCTGTGTCTGTCGTAATAAAATCCGAGACAAATATAATTTTTTGTCTTATAGCATGGATAGACGGCAGCGTTAATCCGGATTAATTCAGGAGTTAGTGCAKATAACTCCGTTGCTCTATCTAATCTTTAAAATTTTAGAGATTTAGCTGTATTTTCGTTGCAAAATTATTAACAAATTTTCAATAACTGTTTTGTAACAACTAGGCGGCTGACAACCGCAATGTTTCTATCCATTTTCATTGAAAATGTTATAAAAATGACGAATCAGCTATTTACAAGGATATCAAACTCRCATAGCTGCCATCWGTCACCTWCAAATTTTAATCCGATTAGGTGCGCAGTTAATCCGGATTAACGCTGCCGTCGGTCAAGGCTACTAGCAGTAAAGCAGCATTTCGGACAGGCAATATACTTCTTCAACGTCTCCTGAATCCATATTGCACCCGATTTTATTGATTTTATTGATTTTATTGATTTTGAATGTATTTGAGTACTTTTAAACGTTTTGAACTGGTTGTGGCTTCCACAAATTCTGCGAGCTCTTCTTGTGTTTGGCAACAATCTTCATCGAGTAATACTTCTGTTTCCTCACCTTCAAACTTTTTTGGTTAACGACCATGTTCTAAAAGTTCTATTCTATTCGTTCTAAAATCCATTTTTAAATCTGGCAAATCAGTGTTAGCACGTTTGTTCAGCTATAACATGTTCACTCTAAATTTCCACCAAAAWACTATGACTTTCGGCTTATGGTTTCTTAATGAAGAAGGACTTTCCTCAAAAAAGGTTTTTTAGGCATTAAGTTCCGGGCATTTGATTGTAGATAGCAATCTTGTTAAAGCTTCAAATRAATAACTACATTTGCTATGAAAGACCACCAAAGAAAAAAGCTTTCCAGCATTYGGCACAATGGAACAAAAGAATAATAATTACAAGTATGTCACGCTAACTTTTTSAAAACCTCACGAATATTATTATGGACTGAGTGTATTAAACACTTTAGTTATTTAAACCGAGTTTAAAGTATTTTAGTAAAAAATTTCGAACACTCTTAAAACTTATAATATTATTTAATAAAATTCCATATTACGTTATTAAATCTACTTAAGAATTTAATGCCTTCACTTAGCGCTTTTATTTTGTGTATTCGTTAAGTTGCCTTTCGAAAGTCTTCAATGGTAGCCGTGTTCATTCTGGTATCATCCTCAAATCCATCTAAGTACTTATGTAAATATACGCAGTAAAATCTATATTTTCGTAAACTCTTGCATTAACAGCGAGTAACTAACTAACCGGCTAAACGTTGAACCGCAGGTGTGCAAAATTCGKAAATTCAGCAATTTGTGTGAGGTCGTAATGTTCAAAATGCTCAAATTACGAAAATTTCACAAAATATTACGAAATTCCCACGAGCCGGTAGCCTCTAAACTGAACGAAGCGCCGTGCAGCACACGCGCTGGCAGTGACCACCGCCGGCCAGCTGTGCTTACCATAAAACGTGTCACTTCAAAGTGTGTTCACATGAATTTCGAAACTATTTTTACCTTATTTGCCTAATGGCAGGTGATACTTTCATATTGGGTAAATTAAGTAGCGTTGATCGCGCACTGTCAGTGGTGGCAAGTGCCATCAGTGAGTAGTGGTGGTTGTGTTTATTTTGGTGATATAAATTGCTTACTGCCGGAAGTTGTTGCAACATACTGTCTCGTTTTATACGTGCACGTGTGTTTGTGCGSCTGAAAATATGCAGCTGTTGCTGTGGTTAATATTTCAGTATTTAAGTAAGTTTTTTATCTTTTTTGCTTTTTGTTTAATGTTTTATTTTAGCAGTTCGCGACAAGACAGTTTTGTGCAAAATCTATTTGAACTGAACGGAATCGTATTTTAATATATACTATATCGTATATAGTAAGCAATAAAAATTAAATTTCGATTGTTTTCGAAATATGTATTTTAAAATGTGCTCCTTGACGAGCCAGTACTAGCAAGACCATATTTCATAAAATTTTTCATACACTTGCKATACTATAAGCCTCGCCTGCAGTGGCCTGTAGTGCCTTCAGCGAATGTTTTTTGAATGTCTTCCATATTAATTGTTCAATTTCAAAAACAGAAGCAGTCACAGGGAGTAAACTCTGGCGAACACTGTGGCTGATTGCTTCTCCTAGTTGCCTGAAAGTAGTCTTCCTTATTGACAGGTTGATCATGTGGAACGGATTAATATGAACCAGACCGTRAGTATGTATGAAAAAAATGAGCACTACGTGGATTTAGAACCGATTTTGATAACACTTTTTTCGGTTTTGGGCTTATTTTTTGAGCATCATTCGCTAAGTTGTTTGCTAGTTTCAGGTTTTTTTTTGTAGGAGTGTAGCAATGACACGCTTCAAACCCAAAACATTAACCAAAATGCTTGAACCAGTCATGGAGGGATGTTAAGATGACATAAAAGTATAGCAGAAAAATTTGTTTGAATTAGTTGATTCCGAATATTTTACTGTTTTTTTTTTTTTTTGTTTAAAGATGTCATTATCAAGATTTTTATGAACACTCAATTACATTGCTAATGAAGCCTGACGAAGAGAAATTACAATAAGTTTACAAACTTTCACCAAACTGATTTGATTTGATTTAAATACTGTTCCCATAGCTAATCACCCTTTATGCATTCCACTTATCTRGCACTTTGCTGTAACGCCTACTTACATTTGCGTCACAAACCGTCTTGTGTCCAACAAATCGAAACTAAATTACCTTGAATGGCTTGTTTATGCGTCTAAACATATGCAATGCTTGCATGCAACACCCTAGATAAGCATTTAAACTGATCACGCTGCAAGTTAATTACACTAACCGCCACGCATATCCTATCGAATAAATCAAACATCGACAGCTCATGCATCTGKTGGCAACTAGAGCTTCGCATTGTGACTTACGCTTGCCGCGTGTSACTGCATTTCTGATAATAATCGAATGTAATTAACATTAAATGCATGCGGATTTTCACACCTAAGCGCAGACATAAGCTTATAAGCAGATGTGAGCATTGTGATGTGGCATTTTAAGCGCTAACGCTCAAGACGCCCCGCCGCTGCTCACGCGCCTTTAACGTGCTAACGCTACCATTGTCTTACTGTATCTAAGGCGTACAGTTGCAATAATTATGACTTAACGGATGCTACCATACACAAAAGCTATTAAAGGAGCTGCACATATGTCAGGTGTTAATAAGTTCAATATGCAACGCGCCGCGCGCCTGTACACCAATGATACCAAGGAATGGCATGACAATAGACCACCGACAATACCCTGCAAAATGCACACCAACAAGCCCGTAATTAATGTGTATTAGTGCGTTATTGGTTGGTTCGAATATGTGTGTATTTGTGCGCGTGTGTGTGTCAATATTGTATTGTAGTATAGTTTGGGTCGGCCATTGCGTATGAGTGATTTCCATTTGCCCTATGCAAGCCAAGAATTAGTAGCGCTTATCAAATCATGGGCAATACAGAGATTTTGTGTACGCCACACACACACATGCACATAATATTATATAATATTAGTTAAGGCAGCAAAAATAGCCAGTGCGTGCAACAACAACAACAAAACATTGTAGGAAAGCGCTGAAACAATGCTGATAAAGCAGATTACTGAACTAATTATTTGAAAAGCAAAATTTAATTTAAGCGATGCATGAAATATTCCGATATATTCAAACGTAAACACGGATTTGTACACATATACATAAACATATATTTATATACTTGTAGAGAGTGTGCTTATAGAGTGTTTGCGTGTTATTTTATTGATAGTGCTAGTTAAAATAATTTCTGAATTTATTATTATTGCTATTATTTGCTCATCATAACTTTGTAAAAGTTAAGCTCTGATATTTGCATATTTAAGCTCCTGGAAACCAATTAATTAATATGACTAAGCCATAAACCACACAGCGGAAAACCAGTATATTTGTATATATATATAAACATATAAGGACTGGTTTGACTTTAAAGTACCTTAAATATTGTATCTTGAACAGACATTATTAACAAATTTCCAAAATTTCGAAGTTTTCATCATTGCGTTTACTACTTTTCCGTTTCCTTGAAGATAATGCTGCATCACTTTATTTAATTTAATCTTAGCTTCCGCATGCTTAAGCTTACACAAATCAAAACACTGCGCACAAATATTGCTTCAGTCAAATGGACAACATTCAAAAACCGGACGACCCGCTGAAGGCAGCTCGAAAACGCTGGAAAACAGAAGTATTTCACACTCGGGCATCCCACTACGTAACTTTACAAAGCACAAAAGATAAAAACTGAAGAAAAAACTCAGAAAGAAAACAGATCTTACCTTTCGGCGCGCAGTATTTTTGCTGCTTGGAAATGACTTTGGCCACTCTGAAACTGTGCTTCATTAATCAACGCCAAATAACATGCAGGCGTGACTACTTTCTCTCCCACTCTTTCTCTCAATCATGCTTTCTCGATTTCTCTCTCCATGTATTTATTAGCAGTTACTTTTGTGTATATTTTATATTGTATTCAAGGCCAAGTGTAGCACAAAATTTGTGTTTGTTTCTGTTTCTAAGTTGGCTGGCATGATTTAAATACCTATGGTTTTCAATATCCTGACCTTTTCGTGTAAACGTTTATAAAAGTCATTGTCAGCACCCTACTCGTATTGGTCTAATATTACTATAAATGTGTAGTAGCAAAAGAGTTGCATCCAAATCACTGAAGACAAGTTTTGTGATTTTACATCTCTGACCTTTTTCCTTAACAGTTTTTACCAGAAGGCGTTTTTACATTTTTGAGCTTTTCTCTTACCATTTGTAAATTATTTAACCCTTTTCTAACTTGAACAAAAGACATTGGGATTGTCTGCTTGACTGTCAMAATATGTATAAGTTCGACTTAAATAATATGCGCTTCTTTGTTTTGATTGACCATCTTGTGGGTTACTGGAGCAAAGTGGTATTGAGTTTGACAAATGGTCATTAGATAAACTGATTAATAAATAAGTTAAACAATTTCAAAGCTCTTTTCAAGACTTTGAATACGAAAATCGCTTT
>NW_017535430.1:45927-47544 GCF_001853355.1 Bactrocera latifrons
TAAGTACACCGTACACAGTATAAAGCCAACCGATAGTTTGAAATTCTGCTATGCGGTATATTAGATCTAAGGAAAATAACGAACTGATTTTATCCATTCCTAGCACATATATTTAGAAAGAGAATCTCTCTGAATTTCTACACTACACACACAGATTGACCGTTATTTTAGGTAAAAGTCAGTCATATACACTGAAGCCTACACATGCGGTATCCAAGAGCTTGAAAAGTTATGATCCAATTTTGATAATGGCTAAAGATGACATACCCCAAAAGCACTGCTCCCCATAACTACATTTCTGCATGAGTTGTATAATATATTGTTAAGTGAAATAATCAAATGGAATTCAATATTTTTATATGCATGGGAAGTGGACGTGGTCATCGACCAATTTTGTTAATTTGACACTGTTTATAAAATAACCAGAGTTATGCAATACACCAAATTTTAAATTGGTGAAGTAGKTACTGAGATATAGAATTTRTCCTAAATGCGAAATTTCAACGCCCATTKTYTAATTTTTACACCGGCTTCTAWGAAGTAAGTTCCCCACCTCTCGTGTGTACAATTCAATGCCTCTAGCGCATATATTTAATTGATTTTTTTTTTACTTGGCTAAATGATTATCATCCCCCGGTTTCAACATACCTCACTAGTACACAAGATCGACTCAGACTCACAACACTGATACGCAACCTTCACCATACTCACCATACCACCACTTACAATCCACATTTTACACTACTCATGGCAGTACTACACATCGACACCAACACACACACAAGTACACCAACTACAATCACACTACACACATCACACCATCTGATTCCTCACAAAAAAGGGAGATAAAAGAACTGACGAGGGCATTCCGCCCTCTTCTGTTTCGTTAACAACAGGGATTGGTCCTATGTTCCCGCGCTTATATAACGTCCCGAACGTCTTTCTAATTTTTGCGTACATTCATTGTATAATACCATTTTTCCTTTCAAAATAAAAAAATTTATTTGGTATTACCCAGAAAACACCAATAATATATCCACACGGACGTGTAACTCGTTTTTTATTTATTTTTTACTTGCGCTAAAGTGAACAAGAAAAAAAAATTAGCGCGCTTAAATACACTACATAAGCGTTATATGGAAAGTGGACGTGGTTATTTTTTGCCCTCAGCAAGTCTTTTAGATTTAGCTTTAATGTATTTCAACTTATTGGAGGACGGAGCTTTGCCTACTTCTTTCAATAAAATTCTTCCTCAGGTATCCCTTCATAAGTCGATGWGTCAAATTACAAGATTTTGTTAAATGGAATTTTGTGGGCATTTCAGTCCATCTGGTCTCCTTTGGAACACATGTTTCATTCGATTATCGCAATATATGCTCTTATTATCGCTTGAACGAATGGACGAACAGAGAGATAGTTTTTCGGATTTTAGCTCGTCGCCTCATCCTGATTGTTTCTATCTAAATACTTGTATATCTTTATATCTTTGTTCAAAATATGTGATAATGAGCCGCTAAAATATTATTTCTGCGAATATTCAGCTTACAGCTGGCGAGATACACTTGTGCTCACATAATTAAGCCACTGCATAGCAAAACTACGTTTCTGAAAATAAAT